>NC_067235.1:31605000-31905000 GCF_019924925.1 Ctenopharyngodon idella
CCAGGATGAGACCCACCCACAGGTTATTGTCAGGGTTTCCATCATCTCTGCAATGGAAACATGTGGTCACACACTCAAATACACCCCGCACAAACAGACCATCTTCCTCTTTCTATTTCACCAGTTTCACATTTTATCACACACATCAAAAAAACAGTAGGTGCGTGCAATCAGACGCATCATGCAATTTCATTTTACTGAACAGTTCAAAAACATAATTTTTTTTTCATTGCCAAATATTTTCCACGTATTCTGCCTGTGCTGAGTTGCAACAAATCCCTTAATGTCATGATGAAATTAAAGTTGTGACAGATCTTTTGTTCCGTATTGTGACATACATCCGTGTGAAAAAAATTCCTGCAAGGCAGGGATTTGGTTCTGTCTGTTTCATTAGATGTTGAGAGGCCAAGTATGGAGGAAGATCTGAATGTGAGATTTCAGGGGCGGGGTTTAAGTGAACTAACAGATTAGAGAAGTGCTGCATCACCAGAGACAAGTCTGATGCTTTCACTGGAAGATCCAGGACTGCGTTCAGCCTCGACAAAATGTTGCAAAACGTTTTTTTTAAACAGAAACGGTGGTGTGTTGAACACCCTATTCTAATGACGCAAAAGTTGCAAATATGGCAGCTGAGAAAGACATTCTTTGTGTTCTTTCTGAAGAATTTTGAGGGCCTGATGAAGTCAGTTTAATACTGCAAAATACACTCGATGTTACAGTCACTGCCCTTGCCGTCGAGAATAAAAGAACACATTTGTAAATGACTTTACTTGGACCCATTGTGCGAGTTGTCTCTTTAATACCGCGTGGTTTATATACATGTTGTTGCTGATTGGGCTGACGTTTTTGACACACCGACCAAACAAGAGAAAACGTATCTCAAACCCCGTTGCACACCATTTCCAGGAAACACGTCGTTCAACCCGGAAACTGTAGCAAAACGCTGTGCACCGGTTTGAGCTTAAACGTGCCCCTGTTCACAGGTCACAAAAAAAAAAAAAAAAATGCATGCATGGATGAATTGTTCACAATAAGATCAATTCATTTCATTCCAACTTTTAGAAAATTCTCAAATACAAGGGTATTCTTGACACGAAAAAGAAATTGCAACTAATTTTACTACCGTATATTTAAAGGGTTAGTTCACCCAAAAATGAAAATTCTGTCATTTATTACTCACCCTCATGCCGTTCCACACCCATAAGACCTTCGTTCATCTTCGGAACGCAAATTAAGATATTTTTGATGAAATCCGATGGCTCAGTGAGGCCTGCATAGCCAGCAATGACATTTCCTCTCTCAAGATCCATTAATGTACTAAAAACATATTTAAATCAGTTCATGTGAGTACAGTGGTTCAATATTAATATTATAAAGCGACGAGAATATTTTTGGTGCGCCAAAAAAAACAAAATAACGACTTATATAGTGATGGCCGATTTCAAAACACTGCTTCATTAAGCTTCAGAGCGTTATGAATCAGCGCGTCGAATCATGATTCGGATCGCATGTCAAACCGCCAAACTGCTGAAATCACGTGACTTTGGCGCTCCGAACCGCTGATTCGACACACTGATTCATAACGCTCCGAAGCTTCCTGACACAGTGTTTTGAAATCAGCCATCACTATATAAGTCATTATTTTGTTTTTTTGGCGCACCAAAAATATTCTCGTTGCTTTATAATATTAATATTGAACCACTGTACTCACATGAACTGATTTAAATATGTTTTTAGTACATTAATGGATCTTGAGAGAGGAAATGTCATTGCTGGCTATGGAGGCCTCACTGAGCCATCGGATTTCAACAAAAATATCTTAATTTGCGTTCCAAGATTAACGAAGGTCTTATGGGTGTGGAACAGCATGAGGGTGAGCAATTAATGACATTATTTTCATTTTTGGGTGAACTAACCCTTTAAGTGAAACGCTACTGTACAAGGTAAAAAAAAACGCAAGACAGAACTTGATTTTACTAATCTCTTTAACTGGATTGTAAAAAGTGAGCATTGCTCACTGGAATGGAGGCAGATGTGCATGCAACAAAATGGCTGAACAAAAAAAAACAAATGCAAATTCACAGATGAATTGTTTACATTAAAGACCAGTAATATGCATTAAGACAATAAAAAATGCCAACTTAATCACCACCATAAAATTCAAATCGACCATCTTATTTTTAATGTAATATTGCAGTATTTATTATAAATAATTAATCTGTGCACATCATTATATTTTTTTAATTCATGTGTCTCGTACTCTTTAAGTACAAAATAACTTCCCCTCCCTCTTGCAGCAACATCTCTTCTCTTCTCTGTTGATGCATTTACTGACATGAGGGCGGGGCAACCTGTCACTCACATGAGACCCACCAATAGCAAACCACACCCATCCAATCAATTCCTTATAAACAAAATCAAGCCCCGCCCTACATTTTTTCTTGTTTGAGAAGCCGTTTCACTCGGATAAAGGTCACAATAGGAAAGAAAAGACTATCGCAACTTCCGTTTCATGTCTGAATATAAGCTATAACTTGAATAGCCAATAGTCTCCTGTTTACATTTGCTACTTGCTTACTTATATAAAATGGTGGTATCGGGGGAGGGACATTGTCTTTCTGGAGAGTATTTCATTGAACAAAAATGTCCCCGAGTGCAGGATGACGTAATCAATATTTTTGTCGGTTTTCCCGGAAGTGAAATGCGCACTTTGATATAAGATCGTTTTAGTCGACTTTAGAAATACACACACGCACATAGGTGACCTCAAAACAACAAACACGCACTAAAAGCCACAAAAGGCAGATTTTGATTGGAAACGACGTGTTGCTATAGTAACATGCTGTTATTGCAACTCTTTGTGTGGCTTTAGGGTTGTGCGTCACTCACCGCGTAAACGCGAAGTACATGAGGCTGAGCACGGTGCATGTCAGCAGGGTGATTGTGTGCGGCTTGTAGAAGAACTCGATGGTGATGTCCTCCACCTGCTGTTCGTTGATCATGCGGAAATGCATTCTGTAATTCACATCATCTTTACTGAGAGTCCGAGAGCCGAACTTTGAAGCCATGCACGAGAGATCAGCAGATCGGCGTCTTTCCTCTCTGTCCTGGATTCACCTTTGATTACCGTGATGTTAGCAGCTCTCTCTCCCTCTCTGGCGTCTGCTGCAAGAATGCAACCCGGATGACGGCCATGCATGTGTGCTCTCCGGCTCTGCACGCGTCAAATGCATGTACTCAGTCAGCTGCTCAGAGAGAGCGATGCATGCACGAAACAGAAAGATGGCAGACACTTTAGGTGAAAACAGAAAATTCCGTGTATTTTCATTGGTGTGCATGCAGCGCCAGGAGTACAGCCGCTATGGCAAGCCAGATGGGCCAAACGTTCGAGTTTCTCACGCGCTCAAGGTCACTCTGTTGAGTGTCACTGTCACACACGTGTGTGTTTTGCATTTACACGCAAACATTGGAAAACGAGGCGTTTCCTTTTTTCATAAGTTATTTAAAGTGGCCCCAAAAAGTGGATACTTAAAGAATTAAGAGTTTTATACATAAAAACAGCATTGTTTTGAAAAATATCATTAAAATGATATCCAGTTTAATTCTGCATGAAATGGGTTTCTCCAACATATTGTTTTATCTTTCTGTCAAATATTTTGCTTGTAAGTGTGTTTTTGAGCTTTCTTTACAATAAATAATTTGATATTTGTATGTAATCAGTGTTGGGTGTAATTCATTAAGTAATTACTGTAATTGAATTACTTCTCACTTGAAAAAGTAAGGGATTACTCTTAATTTGTCTGCAATTGAATTATAGTTACTTCTGATGCAATTGCATTAAATATGTATTGACTATAGAACAATTCTATATAAAACAATAGTGGATTTAACGTTTATCAGAATTGAATGTTAAAAAAATGTATGTTTTTAATGTAAACTTCTCCCTTTGAATACTTTGGTCGATTCAAGAATAATTTGTGTAATTTTATATTATCTATTTGAAATAATTAAAAGTGTTTTACACCGTTTTCAACTAAAAATGTAAAACTTTTTATGCATTTTGGCCGTTCATTTACACGACAATGGCGTTTTGGGGTCCTGAAAACACAAACTTTTGAAAACAGGTTTAAAAGTGCAAGTTTTTGAAAACTATACCATTATTGTCTCCGTGTAAACAACAAAAACACAAATTTCTGAAAATGGTGACGTCATGCTCATGCGTATTACGTGTTGAGTCTATAGGCACATAGTGTTTCTTTACAAAGTGACATCGCCAACTACTGGCCTGGCAGCAGAATACAGCATTTTTAGCTGTTTTCAAAGATCTGTGTAAACGGGGATCATTTTGACAAAGTTGTCGTCTGTACATGAAAAACACAAAAGAAAAACTATCATTTTTAGTACATCGTTGTCGTGTAAACATACCCTTAGAAAGTAATTAGTAATAAGTAATGCAATACTACTAATACTAATAGTATTTACTTTTTTACTAAAAATACTTACTCAACACTGTAATGCAATGGCATTCAGACATTAAAGGGGACCTATTATGCCCCTTTTACAAGATGTAATATAAGTCTCTGGTGTCCCCAGAATGTGTCTGTGAAGTTTCAGCTCAAAATACCCCACAGATCATTTATTATAGCTTGTCAAATTTGCCCCTATTTGGGTGTGAGCAAAAACATGCCGCTTTTGTGTGTGTCACTTTAAATGCAAATGAGCTGCTGCTCCCGGCCCCCTTTCCAGAAGAGGGTGGAGCTTTAACAGCTCGCGCTTCGGTTGCTCAACAACAACAAAGCTGGAGAATCTCACGCAGCCAAAATGAGGATTGTCAGTAACGGTGTTCAGCCTTACATTGTTCAAACCGGAGTCGACACTGATGGAGAGACTCAGGAAGAAGTTACAACTTTTAGAATGAAACTGGACGTTTCTGAATGGTTAGTGGATAAATTTATGTAGTTGCTGTGGAATTGATTCAACTCATCGACTAGTATGTGCCGTCATGTTAATCTTTTGTGCAAATCCAGTGTTGAGTCGGCCCTCGTTTGTGAAGCAGTCCGGTGTAAAATGACAGCATGATAACACTCTACCAAAAAAACAACTCTTCCTCTTCTCTAAAGCAGCCCAACATGGCCTCACGACCTGTAAATTTTAGGGTTAGTAATGTCACAAACCCGGGAAGAAGCTCATTGTAGTCCCTACCAGTCATTTGTTGTACTCCTTAAAAAGTGATTTCTGTAAAAGAAAATATCTCCCTTTGCATTGAACTTTGAAGTTAAAAAAGTGAAATCATAATCAAGGACCCCTTTAAGTGTAACTGAAGTGTCCAAGTGCTTTTTGAGGTCATTGTAGCTGTTTATGTTTGATATTGGTGAGATGTTTTTTAGGTGTGAGTTATATTTGATGTAGAATAAAATTCTGCAAACCACTAGACGACTAAAAGATGTTATGTAGGCGTGATCAAGCAGTTAACAGGGCTGATGCACAATGGTTTTTACATTACATCCTCACCATGAAAAATAATACAAATAGCCTCAACACCAAATATTTTTAACTACTGTACTTTTCATGATGTTTGAAGATTATTTTGCATTAGAATCTGTTGTGGTTGGTTTTCATATTTTAACGCCCCCTGAACATCACACATCTTCATGGTCAGCAGTGGCAGAAGCTGTGGTTTAACTCACAACTCACAAACATGAAACAAAGCAGCAAATGTCTTTCACAGCCCGATGTTCAGTGATCTTGTAATGAAACCCTACTTTCTTGTAAGGTTAATATGATGATTTTTAACTAATATTTATTATTAAAACAACAAAAATAATATATTTTGCAAATAAAACTAAATGATCCTAAAAAAAACTCCATATTTAATATAAATAAAAATAAGTAAAATATATTCCATACAATATATATGTGTATGTGTGTGTCTGTGTATGTGTTTTAAATGCAGTAGCTTGATTGATTATTATCCAGTACTACACAAACAGATGATGAGAGGTTCAAAAACAGCACTTTAATAGTGAGCACATAGAAAACTAATCAAGCGTATCATGGTATATTTACATGAATTCATTTGGCAAACACTTCCAAAAGCGATTTACATTGCATTCAGGATAAACATTTGAGCTATTCACACGCTCTCTGGGAATCAAACCCATGATGTTGACATTGCAGCACAACGCTCTACCAGCTGAGCTCCAGACAAAAAGGCATCAAACAAACATCTATATATACATTAAAGTTCAACCTGTAACGTCCTACAGAGAAATCGACTGAGATTTGTCCTCTCAAGGTGCTTCGATCTCACTGTCCAATCAAACGTCTTGCTTGATAGTGATCAAGGGCTGTATTGAAATGAAGAAAAATAAAAGAGCTTACAACGTGTTTGATAGTTCAGCATGTTTTGTTGATTACAAAATGAAAACTTACCAGGGTGTTGAAATGAGGTCTGCATATGGCTTTACTCTCCCAGTAGATCAGAATCAGAGCCAGAATCAACTCGAACCCACACAACACGCAGATTACCACCCTCAGCCCAACAAACATACTATGGAGCTAAGGAATAATAATAAATGAATAAATTAATGTGCAAATGATAATTAACATCAGTTCAAAACATGTTTGCTACATGAGCACATAACGGTACCTTTGAAATGTCATCTCCATACTGTAAAATAAAGTAAATCAATGAGATATATGCACAGCACTGCAATTCTGGCTTCTGTAAGTTATACAGTATATAGGTGAAGAATGACAAATTACCTGTTTTGGTCCAATATCTACTAACAGGCAGAGAGCTATAGCTGCGATGGACCAGAAAAGGCTGATAATGTTGAATATGAAGGACAGTTTCACCTTTCAGAACAAGAACAAGTAGATAAATGATTTAATTCAGTTTCCATCATGATAAAAAAGAGTTATGAACAATATTTGTCCTGTGATCACCTACCACGGGCATGATCGGAGACCTTCCAGCTGCAAATGTCAGAATGCCACTTGCAATGAACTAAATAAAAGAGACTGTGTGAGAGATGTGTGTGTTTACATGAATACAACTTAAACATCAAAAATGAGCTGTGATAAATAGAGCGATCGCTGTTCTCACCAGGGCACAAGGTAGGGTGTAGATTAAATGAGATGGATGGTCTTCAAAAGCAACGAGGCTGCCGATGCAAATGACAAACGCTCCGATGCTGAGCTGAGCCGCCTGAAATATCAACAACATTCACATACAGTCAAAAAACTCATAAAAATAGTCGGAGATCACATTGAACATCTGGAGTTTTCCAAATTTTTTACTTATAAAGCAGATATTAATGCCTTATTCTGCATGAACATATTCTACAGTGCATTCCCTAATCCTACCCTATACCTAATATTAAAGAACCCCTGTGGTGAAAATCTAATTTTTAATGTTGTTTATATGGCTATGTGGTGTTTTTAATGTGCATTTAAAGGAACACTCCACTTTTTTTGAGAATAGGCTCATTTTCCAACTCCCCTAGAGTTAAACAGTTGAGTTTTACCTTTTTCAAATCCATTCAGCCGATCTCCGGGTCTGACGGTACCACTTTTAGCATAGCTTAGCATACTTCATTGAATCTGATTAGACCGTTAGCATCTCGCTCAAAAATGACCAAAGAGTTTCGATATTTTTCCTATTTAAAACTTGACTCTTCTGTAGTTACATCGTGTACTAAGACCGACGGAAAATGAAAAGTTGCGATTTTCTAGGCCAATATGACTAGGAACTATACTCTCATTCTGGCGTAATAATCAAGGAACTTTGCTGTCGTACCATGGCTGTAGCAGGAGCAAGATATTACGCAGCGTCTCTCACAAATGTCTCCATGGTTGCAAGGCACACTCCCTGTGCAAGCAGGGGGTCACAGGCGCTGGGTAATATCATTGCGCCTGCTGCAGCCATGGTACGGCAGCAAAGTTCCTTGATTATTACGCCAGAATGAGAGTATAGTTCCTAGCCATATCGACCTAGAAAATTGCAACTTTTCATTTTCCGTCGGTCTTAGTACACGATGTAACTACAGAAGAGTCAAGTTTTAAATAGGAAAAATATTGAAACTCTTTGGTCATTTTTTAAGGAGATGCTAACGGTCTAATCAGATTCAATGAACTATGCTAAGCTATGCTAAAAGTGGCACCGCCAGACCCAGAGATCGGCTGAATGGATTTGAAAAAGGTAAAACTCAACTGTTTAACTCTAGGGGAGTTGGAAAATGAGCCTATTTTCAAAAAAAGTGGAGTGTTCCTTTAAGACAAACCATGTGCAAATTCATATGTCAACACCATTGCTGAGTATTTTCTTCTTAAAACTGCAGTGAAAAAAGACACGGTTTGAAATAGCTGGTGTCTGTGACGTCACAAACTACCTTGTAACAAATCTTGTCAACGTGCTGGCGGGTTTAGCATATCATTGACAGTGAACTAGCAGGAGAGTCTCGAGAGAAGCCAGGTTATCTCAGTATATTTTTCTGTTGATACGAAAAATCATGTAGATTTAGCAATGCTATGATGCTGCGATGCTATGATGCACTATATGCCTTTCTCCACTGACGTTCTGAGTCAAAGCGTTTGTAAGGATACTGATTGTTAGAAGGCAGCTGTCTGACTCTGAGACATAGTTTGTGTAACATTAGCAACACATTATTAGCTGTCTGATAACGTAGTCAAGCAAAAGGCTAATCATATTAATTACCGTTATATGTCTAATGTTGTAAAGAGCGGTACTATTGTGCAGCGTTTACCTCAGTAAGTTGACCGAGTGGACCTCTGAGCTCATGCTAGAGAGTGTGGGCGGGGCTGATTTGCATATTCATTGATCCGGGTATATTAAATGAGCCAAGGGTGTAGAGTTACATTCAAGCTATTTTAAGGCATGAAGAAAATTTTTTCACAGGAAAATAAAACGTTTAAATATGTCATTTTGGTGATCACAGATGAGTTTTAAGGGATAAAATTATTGACTACAGGGGGACTTTAACAACTACTAACTATTAATAAGCAGTAATTAGGAGCTTATTGAGGCAAAAGTCAAAGTTAATAGTTAGTAGGGCTGGACGATTAATCGAAAAGTAATCGAAACTGACAAAATTTTCCCATGTCGGTTATTTTGGTTATTTCGCAGAGTCAACACACACACACACACACAGCGCGCAAGCGGCGAGCGTCGAAGTGAGATCACTTTCACTTGCGTCTTCACTAAACTTTGTCAATTGTATGTGTTTTAAGGCTTGCCAGTTTAAACATTCAAGCGATTTTAGACAAATGGATGTGTATTATTATATTGAGCTACTTTGCATTGTGGCACACGAACACTCATACAGACAGTAGCTGCACATCACGTGAAGATCGCGCGCACAGAAAGGAGCGCAGAAACTCGTCGTTAACGCTGTCCTGTGATTTATCACTAAAGTAGCTTACAAACTCAAAAGTTAAAGCATATATTTTTCTACTTTTGATGTAACTACTTACAACCCACAGCTTCACAATTAATAGAGAGACGGTATGATGAATTCACACACGCAATCGCTCTCTCATTAATGCGTTCAAATAAATGTACTGGTACTGTGCTAATTTATCTCTATCTGATTTAAATCTGTAAGAAAAATGATCCCACCTTTAATAGTCAAGCATATTTACAGTACAAACCTTGTCAGTGAACTATGAAGGCAAACAACAAAAAATTGTTTATTAATCGTAATCGAGTTAAAATGTTCAATTAATCGAGATTTTAATTTTAGGTCATATCGTCCAGCCCTAATAGTTAGTTAATAGTGAGAACTGGACCTTAAACTAAAGTGTGACCAAAGGATGTAGAAAAAAATATTTTAGATTCTAGGTGACTAATGAAATGTAAGTAAATGAGTGTCATTGATCATGTGACTCTTTGTACAGAAGCTCTTCAAATCATCTCAAATCATGCTAGAAAACATAATCATCAGGTTTTGTTCATGCAGCTCCAGTAAAAGAGAAACGCACCAAATACTGAGATGTTCTCATATTTTTAACTCCAATTCTTAGAAGCGGAAGTCATCATAGTTGGATAAACTTTTATAGCAGTGAATGAGAGACTTCGATAAATATTTTTTTTGTGTGCATTTCCATTTGCACAAATAGCAAAAGAAAAACTCCACAATAGTGTTTTCATAACTTTAAAAAGAGGAAAAAAAATAGAGAGCGATTGATAACGGCAGTCAGAAGAGAGAAAGATCACTCTCACAGCCGCTGTATTAGAAACACCCTCACAGCAGCGTTGATGCAACAGTAATATAATACTAAGTATAGAGTTATAAATGTACATACATTTTTCAAAAAAAAAAAAAAAACTTAGCAAGATTTACCATACTGTCTGTGAAAAGGGTCTATCATGTGTGATGAAAATGCATTAAATTGAAATGGAAAGAAGCATTTCCACTGGTGTTCTCAGATCTTTGGTCCACACTGTGTATATACAAATGGATATATTATAATATATTATAGTATATAGTGAATGTATCTTTGATGGAAAACTTTTGACACATAAATGTTTATCTGTTGAAATCAGGGTCACAAATCAACCAAAAATACCACTGAAACTGACTAAATACCCCAGATAATTAACATGTGCAGTAAAAAACCCTGTAGTGAATTCCTGTTTATGTACCATCTGATGTATTTTAAGATAATCTCTTCTGTCTAGTGCCTCTGCAACTACTGAACTAAAACAAAACTAAAAGTCCAACATATAAAACAAAATACACTGTGATGGTTTTAAATCTTGGTACGTACCCCGAGTTCCTTTGGTCGCCCTCTGAGAAAAACCTTGTAAGAATCTTTGAAGACGCAGGTGAATTTCTCGGGCATCAGCTGCCCCTCTCTCATGTTCCTGATGCTTCCCAGAGGAATGCTGATGACCATACAGTCATCCGGCTTAAACGTGTACCGCATTTGTCTGTCATTTGAAAAGAAGAGAAATATTGCTATCTCACACAATGGATCAAAAACATTCAGCAGCTCAAATGTGAACAGAAGGAGAGACTGGCAGAGGGTCTAAGCACTATTTCACTGCTAAACATGATTTTATTGAATCAGTATTGTTGTGGAAGTCTTTTTCTTGAATCTCTCAAAGTCAGATGCCTGTTATCAACAGTGAGCGTATGTCTAGACACTTCTCAAAGTTCCTCACTTGTTTGCCACAATTAATTATCAAACCTTCTGACTTCTTTTAATGGCGGGATCCTGTCTTTTTGTTTTTTAAAGAACATTTAATCCAAGGCAGTGTACATCACATGTAATCAGAACAAATCAATTTGGTTAATAATTGTAGCATTCAGTGTTTGCTAAACGCCTCCTTCATTATGTAGCGCCATTCTGTAAGGTAAGATATACAGTATGTACGGCTTTCAAGGTTTTCCATAACATGTTACGTAGGCATGTGGCCTTCTTCTACAGTTTTCCTGGCTTACGTAATGCCCAGGCTACTCTACAAGTACCTTTTATATATTTAATAAAAATATACTATAGTATTTTTGTCTTGTATTCCAGTACAAACATCTAAACGTTCTTAAATCAAGATATATTTGCTTGAGAAGCAAAACGACATGGTCTTTGTTTTCTGAAAAAATGATCAAAATGAAGTGTTTATGCTTTAAACAACAAATATCTGTCAATGGAATAAGAAAAATATTCAACAAGATTATTTTTCACACCCAGTACGCCTATTCTCGTTTGAAGCAAAAACTCATTTTGCTTCTCAAGTAAATGTTTCTTGATTTAAGAATGTTTAGATATTTGTACTGGAGAACAAGACAGAAATAGAGGAAGAAAAGCATGTTTTGCAGTGTAATAAAACATAAGAAAGGTTAATCATATATCATAAATGAATGATAAAAATAGTCAGAGCAGACAAATGTGCATTAGTTTGGATAAAAATACATTTGAAATCCACACATCTAGTCATGAACTATAAAATGTAGTAATTTTATCCAATAAAAAAGTATTTTGCCTCAAGCGACCCCGAACTAACCCACACTTTACAGAATGCCCAGAGTGCGACAGTTTCAAACGTGTTTACAGGAAGTTCGAGGTAAAATGTGCAACTTATAATAAATGGAAAGAGATTCAGTTTTCTGAAAGATAATAAAATACAAATGGCACATCAACAAATTATACGCTGTATATAGTGGTAACCTGGAGTTGTTGCATTAAAGAGCTATTTTATACCCTTAAATTTAGTTTTGTTGGTGTAACCTAATATATTAAAGTTGATTCAGTTGTTAAATAACAATTAATTTATGTAGATGTTACCACATTTTTAGGCTACCATTTTGTTGCTGCATCTCTCTGACTCTCACTTTATTAATCTAGAACAGGGTTTGTATTTCAGGTAAAGAGTCTTTTAGTTCTAAATAAATGGTCTTACCAGCTGGAGAATAAAGTGTGTGAAGTCTAGATGAAGTTTCTGCAGGCTTGTCTGCTCTGATAGCAGAAGTTCCTTTGAGAAACAGACCTGAACTGCTCACATCATCACTTCTCACATCACAGTTCCTTTTTTTTTTTTTCTTTCTTTGACCAACCGCATGAGAGTGGCTTATTGGGTATCAAAAAAAAAAAAAAAAAAAAAACACTAAAGTGACACACGATGATCTTTTCTCCACTATAATACGGAAGACAGACTCAGCTCGGTAAGACGAACTTATGTAGCTTTGCATTTTTATATAACTTAATGAATATATGCAAAAGAGGTATTATATTTACAAAAATTAACATTTAAAACGGTTGTGGTAAGGATGAATATTGGAGCATTACTAGCAGAGATGCATTTATGATTGTTAATAAGGGTTTCATGCATCTTCACAAAACAGACATGATCAATAATGTTATTTAATGTCACTTCTATTCATTTCATATTTGTTTTATTTGCTATATATATATATAAATAAATATGTGTGTGTGTGTGTGTGTGTATATATATATATATATATATTCAAGTGGGGAAATGAAGGCTGTTCTGTTAATTTAAGTGTTTATTTTCATGCAAAAGATGGCCAGAGCAGATATCGCGATGGATATTCGGCACGAGGACTCAGCAGCAGGAGGGCGCGGTGATGAAGGCCCTCTCATCAAGTACTACCGCGCCAGTGAAGCGCTGCCCGGCGCAGTGCCTGTCCTGCACGGCCTCCTCAGGAAGGGACCCGCCACCTGCGCGGTAACACAAACCACCATTTTCTGACGGCTATGAGCTCTTCATTTACACCATTTACTGACGTTTAGTTCAGCTCTTGTGAAATAAAACATGGATGGAAATGTTTGTCAAAACAGTCAGTCAGACACTTTATATATAGGCTAGGCTATATCGAACCTTTTATATTATGGATTTAGTTTTAATTAATCAATTTTGTTTTAATAATTTATTTTAATTCACTTTCATGAATTAAACAGCTCGTAAACATACTTTAGCAGTAAAAAAAAAAAAGTATTATGAAAGCATGCATTAATTTCTCCTTATATAGAATTTTTTTAACACTGAGTCAAGAATATCTCGCTATATATTTTTGCTTAGGCCTATATCTAGCTATATAACCCCACTGAGCCAAGAGTGTGTGTTTTTTTTAATAAAATTAATGATTAAATAAAATGCACAAAGTGAGTACAGTTGAAGGCCTTGACAAGTTTAGACTGTAAATCTAGCTTTACAGTCAGAAATGTTTATTTTTACTGTTGTCCTGCTGTAGGCCGTGCAGACGTCCAGTGGGATCCTCAGTTTTGGAATAGGGGTCGTATTTGCAGCATCATTCGGGATAAATAACAGTCTTCTGACCTTATTCCGAGTGCCAATCATTACTGGAATAATGGTGAGCTTCATTTGATTCTGCTTCAAATGTTCAAATGTTTCATTGTGCAGTACATGCATGAATGTTCATAATAAAATATTGCATTTTAGACTTTGACACACATTTGCAAATACTACAGAAGATATCGATAATGTTAATCATTTGAAACAATAAAATGATGTTTCCTTTCGTCTTCCAGTTTGTCGTGGCTGGAATCTTGTCTAATCTTCTGTACAAAAGCCCCGGGCTTCTACAGGTTAGTGTGTGCATTTAATAAACACAGTCTATGGAAATTACAAGCATTAAACAATTTTTTTTTTCTCCAGACTTGCTTCAGTGCCAACATTGTGTGTCTGGTGGTGTCTGGGATCGGAGTGATTCTTCTGGCTGTTGATCTTAAGCCAGGTGGAAATCAAATCGAGCACAAGGTAGAATTAATAATTCAAAACAATTCCTGCGCTGTTGTTATGAACATTTCTGCTTCACATTTAGTCTTTCATCTAGTTTTATTAAATGCATAAAACATGTTTTCAAATGGATACATACTGTATGTCAACATTTATGATTATTTAAAGTTAAAATGTACCAAATAAAGACTGTGGGGCCTAGTGTGAATCTCACGAAAACACAACCAGGTCAAAATTTAAAGGCGAGAAAAAATATATTTTTTGTAATCAAAAAACATTATAAATAAAACTTTTAGAATATAATAAAAATAAATAAAATATTTTGCGCAAAAAAAATTAGAATTCTTTGCATTGTGACATTATTTTCATGACATAAAAATGACTGCAATATAGTGGGTAGTTTTTATTAGTATAAATACACCTAAAAATGTACTTTTATGTAACAACTCTTTATTGCATTACAGTGAGAGTTTGTGTGCTTAAAATCTCATGAAAATCTTAAAAAAAAAAAAAAGGCTTTATGCAAAATACAATTTCTTATTTCTTTCGATTTTGAGGTCAAATGCGGCTTGAACATGTTCTTTACAGGCCTCGTGAAGTTATTCCTGTAAAATGAAAAAGAATTGATCGATCCAGGTTGACAGAAAAATGTTCAAACAGGACATTTTTGATGGTTTATTCATCTGAAAGGACGCTTGACTGTTGTCAGATGTGATCAGCATGTGTTTGCATCCTGCAGATGGAGGTGCTGGTGCTGTGCGTGACTCTGATGGACATGATCATCGCTGCAGTGCTGATTTACTGGTTTTACAGAGAGAAACGTGACCATAAGAAGTGACGGCACCTTCTTCTGCTCATTCAAACATCTGGATGGATGTGTTTGCAATATTTAGCTCTGTGGCGTTTGAGCTCATCATTTCTCAGAAGGTTTAGCAACAATAATAGAATTCAAGAACTAAAAAAAGGAGAACTTACCACAACCAAATTCTCTTCCCTCATGATGCCTTTCCTGAGATTCAATCGTGGGAGTCTCAAAAATAAACTGTAGAGTGACTGAAGGGAACCAGAGGTGGAGCGTATCAGTGACGAACACATGCCAAATGTGGATGATTTGACCTTTAATGGGACTTGTTAGTAAATTCCAGCAAAATACAACAGTTCTTGGGTTTTTTCAGCATGAATGAAGAGCTAAAGCAGTGACGCTACTTCTCACCCTCATTACTGCTGCTTGCAGCTTTATTTGTTTAGTGTTTGAGCGTTTTATTACCTGTGTAGCTGCATATTATTTGTCTGTACATATTTTCACATTTATACATTGAATTAATGTAATTCAAAAAAGAGTTATTTCTGTATCTGTTACATATGATTTTGAGTTAATAAAACACCATCTTAATAAAATACAGAATTTAAAACCGATTTTATTTTTTATTTTGAAAGTAAAAAGATGGACTCGATCCTTAATAAAAATGCAATCCTCAGTGGATTTTATTAGTAGTGCATGCCAGTAATCTCATCTATTTAAAGACACTTTGTACAGATCAGTCAAATGTGGAGTGGTGAAGTCACAAGTCTCTGTTGTGCTGATGAAATCATGTTTCTTAAAGTGAAAAACATAAAAATAAAACGCCTTATAATAATTTACATCCGTCATCTCGTCGCCCCGGTCCAATAACGTACCAGCGCTGGTGAGGTGTTTTATTCATACTCATCAGCGAGGCTCTGGACGATTTTCAGAAACTATGAAAAGTCTCAGTGCATATGAGCGCCGTCTGTCCGAACACGTCTCGTGATCCGCGGCGTCCAACGTTCACAGTCCAACAGCAGTCTTCCCCGTCACTCCGTCTCAGTGGATTCACAGCTTTGAAAAGACAAAAGAAAACAGGTTATTAGAAACGTGTGAGTCGCTGCTAAGAGTTTGTTAGGGGCCGTTCACACTGACAGCGATGGTGTGTACTATTGGTTGATATATCATAACAACAATATCAAAATATGGCTTATTCAGGCCTGGGACCAGCTTTCTGTATACAACTTTTGTAACAATTTTGTAATTTCAGGTTTAACAAAAGAGGCAGGTTTGAAAGGGACTATTAGTAATAACTCTTCTATACTATTTTTAGAAGCATAAAAAAAAACAAAATTTCTATTTAGCTTCCTGCTTATTTTATAAAATACTGTCACAAATTTCAAAATTACTCCCACATATTAGTAGAGATGCACCGATGCTACATTTCTCCACCGATAGCTGATTATTCAGAGTGATATCTGCCGATAACGATACCGATAGTTTGGGGTTTCTGTTAAATTATTGATAATCATTATAAATCATTATATTTTAAATTATTCTATTTTGAAAGAAATGCAAATAAAAATGTTATTCTCTCCATTTCATCAACTTGTTTCAGAGTAACTGGTATCAGTTATAAACGAACATATTAACACATGTTAACTAAATTCTGAAGATTAAATTCATATTTCTTAACTTTCTGAATGTTATTAATTCATATAATTAGTATTAATATTGAACATCAAACTGATTTCTTAGCATTTCCTGCTGATAGCTGATAGTGTGGAAATTTGCTTTTATCAGCCGATACATATTGGTCGATATATCAGTGCATCTGTAATTATTAACATTATAAATGTATGAATAATTAAGTTCTTTTATATCTGCTGGAGGCAAGGATTAAAACAGCTCAAAGAACAAAACCCAAAAATTGACTTTTTTTGTTGTTGTTGCTGAATGTAATTTTTTTGTTGTTGTTGCTGAATGTAATGAACCCAGGTTTAACCCAATAACCCAGGTTGGGTTAAAAATGGACAAACCCAGTGGTTGGGTTAAATGTTTGCCCAACCTGCTGGGCAGTTTTATTTAACCCAACTATTGTTTAAAAATGACTGTATTGCTCGCTTAAAATAAACCCAAAATAGGTTGGGTCAAACAACCCAAATGCTAGGTTTGTCCATTTTTAACCCAGCTTTTTTTTGTGTGTGTAAAATGGTTTATAACTGGTTTATTTTGCTCAGAATATTTTTTCATGAAACAAATAACAACACACTAGCAAATAAAATAATTTTATTTATACAATTTATTAATATGTAATCATTTTATTTCAAATGGATGAGGAAAATAAAGCAGGTTGAATCCAAAACAAGCGGATTTCTGACACCAAGTGGCCAAAAAGCATGATCTCCCTCAAAATCTGGAGGGGAACTGAACATCGCACCAGTTTTGTGAAGGTTGTTTGGTGCGGGGCCAGGACTGGGCTTAATATGATAGCCAATATTAACTGAATTAATTGAATATATGCGCTAGCAGTGTGAAGCATGGCACTCTGTTCATTTATATGCATACATGCATTTTACATTGTACAGTTGCATTATTTTATTATTTTTTTTTTTTTAAATAAATATTTTTATATAAATAATTATATAAAATATTCATTGCAATATATTTCTTTTTTGTTTTTATATTAATTATTCATAATTATAGATTTATATTTTATTATTATATTTTAATATTTGTATTTAATAATAATCACAATAAACTCATTATTTTATAGGCATATTGAATAGAGATTTTGGTAACACTTTATTTTAGGGTCTTTTAACTAGTTGCTTATTAGCATGCACATTACTAGAATATTGGCTATTTATTAGTACTTATTAAGCACATATTGATACCTCATTCTGCATGACCTTATTCTACATTCTTAATCCTACCCAATACCTAAACTTAACAACTACCTTACTAACTATTAATAAGCAGTAAATTAGGAGTTTATTGATGAAAAAAGTCGTAGTTAATAGTTTATATGTGTTCCCTATACTGAAGTGTTACCAAGATTTTTTTTTTAAATTCTGTTCACTTTATATTTTTGGTTCGCACTCAAATACATCTTCAGAGCAAAAAGTCATTTTTCAGCTTTTTGAGATGATTTTTATTTTGCAGATGCCAACAACTCCCAAACAAAATCACCTCATTCATTCTAGAATGATTAAAAATTCCTGTATTTTCCATATCACAGCATCACACAAAATATAATTTTTTAATGTAATTGTTTTTTACAATAATGTGCAACCATAGTTTCTGCTAGTGACAATTACAAACTGTATTGGAATGTCACTTGATGCGTCGTCAAATATCACTCTCATGCTTCACACATTGCCTACTGCCACTGAAAATCAATGACTTTCTGTCGCTTTGATGCTGCAAACCGCTGTCAGTGTGAACGCACCTTTGTTCAAATGCGTGGAAGAGAATCTTGCAGCTCATTCGGCAGGCATGTTTTCACATTTATTGACCTGTGTATTTAACAATTCAATTTTTTTGTCATTCTTCATCAAAAGAGATTTCTCGTGCATTATTGCTTTAGACGCAATAAAACACACAAACAGGACTCGACACCACAGAATCTTAAACATGCATTTCAGTGCATGTGCATCGCAGGAGAACAAACAGTTATTTTCAACATAAAGTGCATGCAGATGTTCTGTCGATCACCAGACAATAACGTCAACTCGTTCCTCAGTGAACGTCAGCAATGCAAAACCGAAAGATCATCCAGTAGTTTCAACCTTAAAAGCTTGATAAAACACACTTCACATGCTTCTAATCGCTCTGCTCGTCTTTCCTGCATTACTGTAAATGTGTTTGAACACACTGAGGGACTGTCTGCAGTAGCAGTACATGCACATTAAGTTCAAAATAACCTGGATTAACTGTTGAAGCCCAGCACACACATGCAGCTCAACACACTGACATCAAGCAAAGGGGATCTCTGACGCAGCGGCAGTCTCATGCGTTAATGGGGAACAGGCATCAGGGATCACACAGACTTCAGACTAGTTACTTACTGATCTAAACCGTTTGATTCAGACAAGAGTCGAGAGGCCTAACGGGCAATGAGAGGTCTTGCTCTGCTAAAACAAACACGTCACATAAAATTAGAGGAATAAAAGTTTACAAACTGAGTGTTGAGGCTTTGTGTGAATCTCTAAGCATGAGCAATAGTAATAGTGATGCTTGACACCAGTAAAGGAGGATCTTTGACATTGTTTTACCTCATCTAGAACTAAAATAATACTATTTTTTGTCTTGGTTGATATTTTGACACATAGTTTATAAAAGTAAGCATATGTCATGTGAATCAGTTAATATTATTATTTTACCAATAACAGTATATTTCAATTTGATATTTGATAAAAATTCAAATATTTTTCCTTAAAAAAAAAAAAAAAAAATGTCCATTGATGTACTTTTGAAATAAAAATATTGACTAATATAATTTAAAGCAGGACATTTATAGTGAAAGAGGACTGACAACAATCACATAAAGGCAATTCTTCCCCTTTCAATAAACATACATACGTAAGTCTGGATACCAATTCCACATTTTGTATATAAGTTTGTTCATTTCTATTCTCAAAACAAGAACAACAGTTAGGTCTTTCATTTAGAACTGGATTCACTTCATATATCATTTTCAATGTCACTGGATTCACTTCCACTCTTGCCACTTTTTTAGAAATATACATTAACATTTTAGTATGGGGAACACATATTCACTATTAACTATAACTTTTTCCTCAATTAACTCCTTACTGCTTATTAATAGCTAGTAAGGTAGTTGTTACGTTTAAGACAGGATTAAGGGATGTAGAATATAGTCATGTAGAAAAAGGCATTAAAGGGTTAGTTCACCCAAAAATGAAATTTCTGTCATTGATTACTCACCCTCATGTCGTTCCACACCCATAAGAACCTTCATACATCTTCGGGACACAAATTAAGGTATTTTTGATGAAATCCGATGCCTCAATTTACACTTTCAATGCCCAGAAAGCTACTAAAGACACATTTAAAACAGTTCATGTGACTACAGTGGTTCAACCTTAATGTTATGAAGTGACGAGAATACTTTTTGTGCGCCAAAAAAACAAAATAACATCTTTATTCAATAATTTCTAGTGATGGGCGATTTCAAAACACTGCTTCATGAAGCTTTACGAATCTTTTGTTTCGAATCAGTGGTTCGGAGCGCGTATCAAACTGCCAAAGTCACGTGATTTCAGTAAACGAGGCTTCGTTACATCATAAGTGTTTCGAAGTGTTTCAAAATTTCAGTGGTTCACCACTGGGGGGGCGATGATCTCTGTGAACCCATGAATCAAGTCTATAGGTTTTACCTGATCTCTGATCAGTTTCATACATTTGTAGACGTTTTAACTAGACGTTAGTAGGCCTATAATTAAAAAGAATAATAGTAGTTAATAGTCTCTTATTGGTTCAGCTAAACAGGCCAATAAGAGACTATTAACTACTATTATTCTTTCATTTACTGAAATCACGTGACTTTGGCAGTTTGATACACACTCTGAACCACTGAGTCGAAACAAAAGATTCGTAAAGCTTCATGAAGCAGTGTTTTGAAATCACCCATCACTAGATATTGTGGAATAAAGTCGTTATTTAGTTTTTTTGGCGCACAAAAAGTAGTCACATGAACTGTTTTAAATATGTCTTTAGTATCTTTCTCAGCATCTGAAAGTGTTAATTATCTTGCTGTCAATGTAGGCCTCACTGAGCCATCAGATTTTATCAACAATATCTTAGTTTGTGTTCTGAAGATGAACGAAGGTCTTACGGGTTTGGAACGACATGAGGGTGAGTAATTAATTACAGAAATTTAATTTTTGGGTGAACTAACCCTTTAATATGTGCTTTATAAGTACTAATAACAGCCAATATGCAGGCTAATAATCAACTAGTTAAATATGAAAATGGTTCCCCATACTGTTACCAAATTTGCAAATATAGTATGGCTTTACATCATCTCTTACCGCTGTGATGAACTTGCTGCTCTGAGTCTGCAGCTCCTGCTCTTTGTGGTAGAGGATGGAGGACGTGACTTTGGGTGGAGACGGTGAGGGTGTGGGAGAGGATAGGTACGAGCCTCCGTCACTGGTGTAACTCTCCATCGCTAATGCAGGGTGATGCTGGACAGTGATGCTGCTCAGACCGCTGACACTGTCACTGGAGGTGCACTGCGACGAGCTCTCAGCACTGTCACTGACTGAGACAGACAATGCAAAGGTAAACATTCAATTTCCTTCATTCGTATAAATTATTGAAAACAAAAGATTAATACATTTATAATATTATAAAAGACTTCTTTTTCAAATAAATGCTATTCTTTCAAACTTTCTATTCATTAAAGAATCCTGAAGAAATGTATCACGGTTTCCACAAAAATATGAAGCAGCAAAACTGTTTTCAACATTGATAATAATAATAAATGTTTCTTGAGCAGCAAATCAGCATATTATTAGAATGATTTCAGAAGGATCATGTGACACTGAAGACTGGAGTAATGATGCTGAAAATTCAGCTTTGAGATTATATATATATATATATATATTATATTAGGGCTGTCTAGCGATTACAATGTTTAATCAATTACATGATGTGGCGATTAATTAATCTAATTAATTGCAAATTATTTGCATCTTAAATTGGCTGAGAAATTACCCCAAAAAGATAAAGTCATTATTGTGTAAAGCATCAAAAAGACATTACAAAAAGTAGCTTTAGAATAAAAATATTTTATTTGATTCAGCATAGAATGTCATGAGGCTGAGTAAATGATGAGTGAATTTTATTTTTTTGGATTAACTATAAATTTAATGTTTGTTTTTTTTTAACAATATGGAAATATGATTTTTTTTTTTTAAATGAAATTATACTCTAAATAAGAAAATAAAACTGCCAGTAGGTAGCGGTAAATGTCTTAATGATTAAGTCAGTCATTCATTTAATCATTCATTTGATTCATTCAAACGGTTGATTCATTCAGGAGTGAAGTAAGGCCCTGTCCCAAATGGCACCCTAAACACTCACGGCCTTCCTATGAGTCCGCACTTTCATGACGTAACGTAGCTTTGTGGGGGAGAAGTCTGCCGCGGAGCTCGCACAAGTGCGTGGCTCAGCAAAAGTGCGCATCGAGGACGCATATCGGCTGCAAAGGGGGCGCTCGCGACCGCCCTTCTGAAGCCTAAAATTGACAAATGGGACACCCTACGGTCTCGTGGACTTAACGGCACGCGGCAGCCATTGTAAGTCCACAAGACCGAAAGCGCATAGAAGTGTGCCATTTGGGACAGGGCCTAAATAGTTCTCTTTATGAATGGACCATTGAATCATTTGTTCACTCGTTTCATTCAAAACGCGGATTCAGAAATGAAACGCCGCTGTGTGCTGCTCAGAGACGAACAGTTCTGCTTTGTCTTTATATTGTCTTTGGCAAAATAGAGCAAAACAGACAATATTGTGTCTAAAATAACACAATAATAACTTCTGATTTATTGAACAGTTGCATAAAATCAGTATTGCATTTATACTCTTGCTATTCTAGACAGAAAAACAGCACACATAGTGTGATATTGCTTAACTTTACCATAAGATTTTTAGATATAGATTTTTCAGAACAGAAAGAGGAACTGGACAGCATGTTGTCTAAAAATAAATTTAATACTCTGTCATTTGACTATCTTTGTCTTTGTCAGAGTATCTTTAGGCTGCCCAGTGAAACCGCACACATTCAACCCCTCACAGTTTCCATTAGCTTCTATTGTACAAAAGAAACACCACCTGAGTGAGAGGGGCCCATTTCCTGTTTAGACATCCTGTCTAAAAAGCGTATATGAACATTTTTTTAGCTGCTGTTCTTACACACCTGCCCACCACAGACACTATTATCAGATGACACATCCTGTTGATGAATTTAGACTGTAGATGAACTCGACTAATATATCTGTACCTTTTTGAGGGGTGTGCTTAAACATGTGCTTAAAATGTCACGATGTCAAAAATCCTAAAGCTCCTTAAATAGGCTTCAATAATTTTTGCATTTGATTTTGAAATGTGACTTGGACATGATGTCATGTGATTGTTTTCATGGAGACACACAACTATAGAGCGATTCCAGACTCACTCATGGAGGACTGAACGGTAGAATCGTGCTCCAGCTCGTCCTCTTCGATGCAGTCGTACGGCCAGTGGGACAGAGACGGGCAGCCGGGCAGCGGGTGAGACGGGTACAGATGCAGGTTCAGAGAGCCCAGCAGAGAGGACGACGACTGACTGCTGGAGGATGATGAGCTGCTGTTGGAAATGGTGGAGTGAGGTCTCTTAAACGGCGTGGTGTGGTCGAACGAGGACACCGCTATGGACGCTCGCATCCTCGACTCTGCAGAGATGGAGGATGGACACAAATCAGATGAAGGCTGCCATTGCTCTCAGTTAGACTCCCATATGCATCCACATATTAAAGACATAGTTTACCCAAAAATGACAATTCTGTCATCATTTACTAATCCTCAAGTTGTTCCAAACCTGTTTGAGTTTCTTTCATCTGTTAAACACAAAAGAAGATATTTTGAAGAATGTGTGTAACCAAACAGTTGATGGTCCCCATTGACTTCCATAGTATTTTTCACCATACTATGGAAGTCAATGGGTACCGTCAACTGTTTGGTTATCAAAATGTCTTTTTCTTTGTTTAGTAAGTTTGGAACAACTTGAGGGTGAGTAAATGATGACAGAACTGTCATTTTTGGGTGAACTATCCCTTTAATTGAGCTGCAGGACTGAATCAATGAATGCTGAAATAGTTCCACATAAACATTAAAAATGTTCAGCTATTATTTTTTAATTGTAGAAGGTATCAGTGTTGTTATTATTAACTAAAACTATTTAAAAAAACAAACATTTTCATAAATTTAAATAAAGCTTAAATTAAATAAAATAGAAATATTAAAAGAAAAGTACATAAAAAATAGAAATGTTGTCTTGTCAACTAACTGAAATAAAATAGATTCAATTGACGTACTACAATTACTAATACTACAACTGAAATACAAATAAATTAAAGCTAAATTGAAATATTAAAAATGACTTACAAGCTTCAAAATGTTATATGCATATACATACAGTACACCTATTACTATATGTACTTTTATATGTATAGGTTTTTATATAGTTAAATATGTTTTTGTAATTTATGTGGAATTTGTAAACTGTAGATTTTCCCTGTAATTTAAAGGGTTAGTTCACCCAAAAATGAAATTTTAGTCATTAATTACTCTCCTTCATTTCGTAAGACCTTCGTTCATCTTCAGAACACAAATGAAGATATTTTTGATGAAATCCGAGAGGTTTTTTTTATTTTATCCCCCAATAGAAAGCAATGCAATTACCATCATTCAAGGTCCAGAAAGGTAGTAAAGACATCATTAAAACAGTTCATGTGACTACAGTGGTTCAACCTTAATGTTATGAAGCGACGAGAAAACTTTTTGTGCGGCAAAACAAAAATAACGACTTTATTCAACAACTTCTTCTCTTCTGTTTCATTCTCATACATTGTTTACGTCCAGCGCTTCCAGGTTCCACGTCAGAACACCGACTCATTATTGACTATTTTATTTTTTGTTGACTATTTTTACAATGTCTTTTCTACCTTTCTGGACCTTGACAGTGGTAATTAAATTGCTGTCTATGGAGGAGTCATAGAGCTCTCAGATTTCGTCAAAAATATCTTAAGATGAACGAAGGTCTTACAGGTTTGGAACGACATTAGGGTGAGTAATTAATGACAGAAATTTCATTTTTGGGTGAACTAACCCTTTAAAAATGTCAATATATTCAAACAGTATTTCTATCAACATTTTGATGCTGTATGTTGTTGCTGTATTTCACAGTCACAGGATAATTTCCACATTGAGCAATTTTAATTGATAATTAAATGTTTATGTACAAAATATGTATTCTTTGCTGTCCAAATAAATGAAAATGAAGTGTTTTTTTTGTTTTTTTGTTATGAAGGCAGTAAATTGTCTCTGTGGTGACCTGCTGCTTTGAGTCAATTTACACAACAGTCGCTCATAACAGTTGATGTATGACATTTAAAAGCTTCTAATGCCTAAGACGTGTCACGACAGGAGTTATGACCTGAGTCTGGCACAGTACAGTGAATAAACACATGCTCGCAGCCAAAATAAGACAGCAGATCTGTTCTCCAGATAACACTCTGAAAGGACCCACATACTGAAGATCAGCTCAGACGCTTTTCAAAGATGAAACGCTGGATCCAGCTGTGCTTTGCTGTTTGATTCTAAAAATATGCCTTCATACAGGACGGGAAAAGTCAATGTGGGAATATGGGCCACATTCAATAAATAATTCAGACTGTGTGCCTGTGTGCCTGTGTCTTCTGTCCATTAGGTTTCAGATTAATAATCAATTATTGATAAATATATTAAAACTGATATGAAAAGTATTTTTCTTCCATAAAAGTATGACATTATTTTATTATTATTTTAATGTTTATATATGTATATATGCATATATGTATATATATGTATGTATGTGTATATATATATATATATATATATATATAATTAAAGTAGTATATGCAATGTATTATTTTATATTATTTATTACATTTTCAAAAAGAAAAATACTTCTGAGTGCTAAAATATATGCTAAAATATATGAGAGTGCTACTAATATATACACACACACACATATATAAATATATATAAATAAAAATATATATATAAATATTTTTATTATTAAAGTAGTATATGCAATGTATAATTTTATATTATTTATTATTACATTTTCAAAAAGAAAAATACTTCTGAGTGCTAAAATATATGCTAAAATATATGAGAGTGCTACTAATATATACATGCATACATATATATATAAATATTTATATTATTAAAGTAGTATATGCAATGTATTACTTTATTTTATTATTACATTTTCAAAAAGAAAAATACTTCTGAGTGCTAAAATATATGCTAAAAATATATGAGTGCTACTAATACACACACACACACACACACACACACACACATATACATACACATATATATATATATATATATATATATATATATATATATATATTATATTATTAAAGTAGTATATGTTATGTATTATTTTATATTATTTATTATTACACTTTCAAAAGAACAATATTTCTCATATCAGTTTTAATCTACTTGGCTATTATTAGCTTGGATATGAATGTTTTCATGAATTGCTGCTGCTGATGATGAGGTTGATGTCTTGCTGATGCAGACATCTTACCTGACCCTTTCATAATGTAGTCGACGGCTCGATCGCTGATCGCAGAGTCGCTGGGTTTGATGTCCATGAACGGCTTGTTTCCAATTCCCATAGAAACCATCTCCTGCATCCGCAACTCTGATGTTAAAACAAACACATGCATTAGAGGAATATAAAAACATTGACAAAAAACAATGAATAATGCAATAGGCTTTGATACCACAGTGTTTCTTCCTAACATATACTGCAACATATTTTCAGCTCCTAATAATAACACAGAGACAAAATGGCCCACAATGCATTTGTCAGTAAGACCACAATGCTGAAGTGACAGTTCTGCTGTTGCAGAGCTGAAAACAGAAGAATTTCTGTTCATGCATCTTTTTATGTTATGAACTAGTAACTAGTTTCTTCACATGCTGTGAACAGTAGACACCAGGGCTTCCTGCACTGCATTCAGTGGTGAGACGCTGCCACAGCCAAATGCTTTGCAAAAGAAATGTCATTTTACCCAAATCGTGAGCTTTTAGCTTGAATTAAATGTACTGAAATAAACAGATGATGTCTCCAAAACAAACAAGTCTGATTCATGAGTGAATGATTCTTATGAGCCAGTTCTTTTAAATGAATTGGCCAAAAAGACTCAAATGTATTCATCTGAATCATTCTAATGAATTATTGAATACATTAAAAGTGCTACGGAAATAAACTGTTATTTATTCAAATAAAAATAAATAAATAAATAAATGTTTTACATTTTTTAAATAAATAAATATAATGTATTCAAACAAATAAATATTACATTTTAAAATATTCTATATAAATAATTATTTATTTTATTTACACTGAATGTTATTTATTCAAATAAATAAAAATATATAAATGTTTGCACTTTTAAAATAAATAAATATAATGTACTAAAAATTAACAAATATTACATTTTAAAATATTTTATATAAACAATTTATTTTATTTACACTGAATGTTATTTATTCAAATAAATAAAAAATAAATAAATGTTTTGCACTTTTCAAATAAATATAATGTATTCAAATAAATAAATATTACATTCTAAAATATTTTATATAAACAATTTATTTTATTTACACTGAATGTTATTTATTCAAATAAATAAAAAATAAATAAATGTTTTGAACTTTTCAAATAAATAAATAATGTATTCAAATAAATAAATATTACATTTTAAAATATTTTATAGTTATTTTATTTACACTAAATATTTAATTAAATTAAAAATAAAAAAATGTTTTGCACTTTTCAAATAAATATAAAGTATTCAAATAAATAAATATTGCATTTTAAAATATTTTATATAAAAAATATTTCTTTTATTTATACTGAATGTTATATATTCAAATAAATAAAAAATAAATGATTTGCACTGCAGCAAAAGAAATGACATCTTCTAGCTTGAATTAAATGTACTGAAATAAACAGATGATGTCCCCAAAACAAACAGAACGAGCGTAGTCTGATTCACGAACGAATGACTCTTATGAGTCGATTCTTTTAAATGAATTGGTCAAAAATGTAGTACCCTGAATCATTCTAATGAATTACTGAATCAAAATCTGAAAAAATGTAGCTAAAGATACACATCGTTTGTTTTTTTTTTTAATAAAAAGCAGAATATGTTAGAAAAAAATCATATTGTTTTGTTCAGTATGTAGTTGAAACTGCTTAGAGAAACAGTGCTGAAAGCTGCTCTCTGACCTCGGTTTCGTAAGGCCTGCCGCCACAGGATCTTGCCGATGACGCTGGTCCACGCGGCCTTCACCTCTCCAGAACTGGCCTGTAGGATGAACGTATCCTGGGATTTCCTTCGGCGAAACCAGATCTCAAAGCGCAGCCCACTATCGCCGACGTTCTCCGTCATTCCGATCTCGGCTGTCTGAAAGGATGCAAAAATAACAGTTGAACCTCACAGAAAATACTGTAGGTTAAACGTAAGTTGACATCACATTCTGTACCTTGTAGGACTGTTTGTAGATATAGATGTCATATCCTCCTTCAATCTTTTTGGTCTTGCTGAAGAGGATGAGGTCCTCGAACAGGAAAACGTGACGAAGGTATTTTTTGCGTCCGCACCACACAATGAACTCATCCTGACACCGAAGCTGGCCCTGCTCCTTCAGGTTGACCTGTTTACACAACACAGCAAATGATCAAATAATGTCACTCAGTGGGTTTTTTATTATACAATACAATGAATGAAAATATTGTATTACAGTAAGAATCATCAATAAAAATAATAGGAAGAGTAAAAAAAGAAATACTTTAATGATAATACTGAAGGAAAACTGGCTTAATTGTTATGAAAACAATATAAGCAAAATCTTAACGGTAGAAAAATAGATTTTATTTCATTTCAAATATTCATATATTATATATATATATATATATATATATATATAAACATACAAACAAATAAATTAATCAAATAAATAATAATATTTGAAAATAATAATGATTTTTTACTTAATTATTAAATAATTATTAAAAAATATTTTATTTACATTATTTATTTTTTTAATAACAATGATTTTATTTATTTCACATATAATATTTTCAAATAAATAATAAATAAATATTTGTTTGAATAAAATTTGTTAAAATAATTAAATATTTATATTTTACAATATATTTAAAATAATAATTATTTATTTTATTTACATTAAATGTTCTTTAAATAAATAAATAAATATTTACTTGAAAAAATGTACTTAAATAAATAATATTTGAAAATAATAATGATTTATTTTACTTAATTAAATAATTTATTTACATTAAATATTTATTCAAATAAATAGTTTTATTTTATTTGTTAATAATAATGATTTATTTGATTTATTTCAGTTAAATTAAATGTTTTAAAAAATAATAATAATAAATAATATTTATTTGAATACAGTTTTTTCAAATAATTAAGTATGTATATTTTAAAAATATATTTTTAAATAATTATTTATTTTATTTATTTAAATTAACAAATACCATTTTGTGGTAAAATATTAATTACAAAATTGATTTACATTTACATTAACACATTTAGCAAACGCTTTTATCCAAAGCGATTTGCAAGAGAGGGACAAAGCAATTCATCAAGGAGCCAACAATAGTCATAATGTACATTGCCAGGATTATTTGACAATTAGATTAGGAAGCGAGCTAGAAAAGAGAGGAAATTCAGAGAATAATTTTTTTTGCGTGCGTAAGTGCATTGGTTTAAGTGGTTAAGAGCTTATGAAAGAGGCATGTTTATTCCAAACTCCACTTACATCACATCCACGGATGGCGTCCATGGCTAGGAGGTCATTCCCGTGACGCAGCTGGAACTTGACCATCTCTTCAGCTGTTCTGAGGTCAGTGAGCTCCTGCTCCTGAGAGTGACCGCACTCCTTAATCAGATCCTTCAGGAGAAGAGCGTATTTACTCATCCTCTGGATGGGCTTCAGCAGGTAGGACGCCAAGTCCATCTTATCGCCCAACTCCACCTGTTTATTCTGAAGATGACATGGTAACAGTCAGGAAAGTCTGTCCTAGCCCATGTGAATAACGTCATGTAGGAGAAATGAGGTCGCTCACCTTGAAGAAACTGTTTCCGTGGCTTATTAGCAAGGCATCTGAGCGGGGCTTGTTCTTGCTGTACAGGGCGTACATACCGAACTGCTCCTCCTACCCAAGGACAAAAACAATGAAGAAATACATTTATATCTTAAATCGAGGCAGACAGCAGAAGAGACTTCTTTCTAACAACTCACGTGTTGCAGGAAGCAGCTGCTGATGGACAGGGGCGAGTGGGCGCAGCTCTCCAGATCCTTCAGGAAGTACTGGCTGTGGAAGTCACACAGCTTCTCCAAATTCCCAAAAATAATGCTGCGCTTCCCTCTCAGGTCCTGAGGAAGGTCCAGTCGCTCCATCTCAGGGAAGTAGTGCTCGATGATGTAGCTGAGAGATCTGACGTACTCTCTCTCTGTGGAGATCATCTCGTCCATGATGTGCTGAATTTTGCTGAAAGGCAGTGTGATGCAATGTGAGGGAGTTGTGTTGTTGCGTCTGTGAGTTCGCTAACTTTTATCAGCTTTAAAATTTCCCTAAATATCAGTGGGTCACATGCACACTGTTGTTTTTCAATATGATGGATAATAATATTAATAATAATAAAGTATTATTATTATTTTATTAAATTATAAAAATCAAACAAATAAATAATGTATTGCTATAGTAATAATGTTATACTGTAAAATAAAATATTGAGTATGTAATAATAATAATTACAAAACAACAGTGAAATTACAGATATTGTCTTATTTTTGTGTAATTATTTCTATTATTTATTATTATTACTAATATTTATGGTCTTTTTTTTGCATCCTTGCACAATGCTTCACTCACATACTGTGTAATAAAATTAACATTATTATGTTTTTATTTTATATATTATTTTAAATAAATTTATTTATTTATTTATTTAATTTATAAAATTATAAAAATAAAACAAATCAATAAAGAAATATTTTACTATAGTAATAATATTATACTGTAAAATAAATGTAATAATATTTTATAGTATTTAATTAAATTAATATTATTTAATTATTTATTAAGAGTATTTAATAATAATAATAATAATTATTATTATTTTTATTATTATAAACTTCATTATTTTTATATTATTAAATTTTAACAATAAAACAAATAAAGAAATATATTACTGTAGTAATAATACTATCCTGTAAAATAAAAAATGAGTATTCAATAATAATATTGTTAATAATAATAATAATAATAATAATAATAATAATGTATTATTATTATTATTTTATTATATTATACAAATTAAACAAATCAAAGAAATGTATTGCTATAGTAATAATGCTATACTGTAAAATAAAATATTGAGTATGTAATCATAATAATAATAAAATTGATTATTATTATTATTTATTACTATTATTATTTACAAAAAACAGTAAAATTGCAAATAATGTCTATAATTTATATTTAATTAATTCTATTAATTCTAATTAATACTATTATTATATAGTAATAATACTATACTGTAAAATAAAAAAGCATTTAATAATAATTATTATTATTTTTATAATTATTATAAACCATTATTTTTATATACATTATTAAATTATAAAAATAAAACAAAGAAATATATTACTATAGTAATAATACTATACTGTAAAATAAAAATTGAGTATTTAATAATAATAATATTTTTTTAATAATAATAATAATAATTATTATGTATGTTTAATTACTTCCATTATTTACTATTGTTACTAATTTTTTACTATTTTTTTCCCCAAAAGGTGACAAGTTTGCATCCCTCCACAAGACTTCACTCACCTGCTGTGTGTCTTCACGTCCCCGTCGCTGTGTCTGCAGTGCGCCCTGGGCGGGGACGACATGCTGCGACTGCGGCCCAGTGCTGGACTCTTCATGTCTGGCCGCTGGAGCTTCTTCTCTATGCACACGTTGTTGGTGACCTCCAGTCCTTTAATGTAGATGCCCGTGTACCCATGATGACCAGCATCCGAGTGAGCTTTGTCACGCGCCATCAGCTCGTAGCTCATGGTTTTCTTCATGATCTTTTTGAGCGGCTGCTTACGCTGACGCGACGCTGGTGAATGCAGCGGCTCGGAGTGACACGAGGCGAATGAGTCGACGGTACAGTCGCTGTCGGTGTCGTCAAATGTGGATGTCGAGAGCTTGCCGCTCTCCGGTGGAAATTGGAACTGGCTTCTGGAGAACGGACCTGCTGAATGCGGCTTCTCATCTTCATAATCAAAACACAACGTGGAAGAGGAGCTCAGAGTGGGAAGCTCAGAGGAACCTACTCCGTTTTGGGTTTCCAAAAGTTTTGATGTCATAAGCGCAGATTCTTTGGAGGTCGCGGCAGCCTTGGCCAGTGCTTCCTCCAGCTGCTGTTTGGTTTGCTGGCACTTCTGCCAAACGCTGTTCCACTGCTGCAGCTCCCGTGGGCTGTTGAGGTTCAGCACCATCTGATTGAGCGCGCTGAAGTTGTCCAGGGAGAACTTTGTGGCCTCGCTGTGGTAATCCTGCAAAACGTGCAGGACAGAAGGCGTGTAACTGACCGCATTATCGTCCAGCCTCAGCTGACAGAAGTACTCCTGGCAATGGACCATCCACTGGTTTGCCTGCGTGAGAGACGTTTTAACACATCATCATTAGTGGTGGATATCTTGCATTTTTTAATTATTGTATCTGCCCTTTTTTTGTGGGACTTGTGGGACTTTTATCATTATATAGATGCATAGAAGCGGCCAAGTTAATTTTTTATTTATATTTTAAGTGCCGCAAGTGGGACTATTATTTTGACAGTGCCTGAGCATAGACGCACAGAAGCGGACAAGTTATTTTTTATATATATATTTTAAGTGTCGCAAGTGGAACTTTTATTTTGATGGCGCCTGAGCATAGACGCACAGAAGCGGACAAGTTATTTTTTATATATATATTTTAAGTGTCGCAAGTGGAACTTTTATTTTGACGGCGCCAGAGCATAGACGCACAGAAGCGGACAAGTTATTTTTTATATATATATTTTAAGTGTCGCAAGTGGAACTTTTATTTTGACGGCGCCTGAGCATAGACGCACAGAAGCGGACAAGTTATTTTTTATATATATATTTTAAGTGTCGCAAGTGGGACTTTTATTTTGACAGTGCCTGAGCATAGACGCACAGAAGCGGACAAGTTATTTTTTATATATATATTTTAAGTGTCGCAAGTGGGACTATTATTTTGACAGTGCCTGAGCATAGATGCACAGAAGCGGACAAGTTATTTTTTATATATACATTTTAAGTGTCGCAAGTGGGACTTTTATTTTGACAGCGCCTGAGCATTGATGCACAGAAATGTTCTTTTTTTTTAACTAATTCATTTTAAAATGATTCATTTTCAATTACTTTAGTAAACAGTGTGTAAAATAAATATAAATTTAATTGCAGCAATTGTTTTGCTTGTGTTATTTACTATCTTTAAATTAAATTTTAATATCAGTCGAACACAAATTATCATGACAGTAGTTGACATGGTGCAGCAAACTAGACACAATGCAATCAAAAAACAATTCTTTACCGATTCGTAGAACTCATAGAGGTTGTGCAGGACCTCCAGTTCGTTCTTGCGCGCCTCGCTCCGCTGCAGGACGGTGCTAATGTGCTGTTTGACCTCTTGAAGAGCTGAACCGGCTTTAGACTCCCTCAACAACGTTGCAGCTTTCTTCTGCTGTTCCTACAGGAGCAAAATTAAGACCACATTAGTTGGTCATTTAGTTGACCCTTGAATACAAAGCAACTCAAGAACATTTCACATGATTCACCTCAATGTTTCCCTACACACTGACCTCTATGGCATCTATTTGAAACTGTCAAAACTTATAAAGCAGGCAGGTAGGTAGGTCACATGACAGTACCAACATGGTGGATGTAGTTCGTCCAAATTTAATTTGTTGTTGAGCCTTTTCTTGATCATCCTGCCACAGTAACATGCCAGCTCCCCTTTTCTTTCTTTTCCTTCTTTCAACATATGAAACTACATGGACACTTACTGTGGACTCGTCCATGAACTGGGCCAGACTCTGTCTCATGTCCTGAATGGAGCTCAGAGAGAGACTATACGAGTCCAAAGGAGCCAAATGTTTCTCACTCTCCACATAAAACCACCTCTTCACCTGAGGAGAGAGACAGAAAAACATTATCATCCCACAGTCTTTCCCAATAAACAATTATTATTTGAATAAAACAGTAACAGTCAGGAAATAAAAATAATTCATTTACACCACAGACAACCTGATTTTCAGTGCTAACGTATTTTAACGAGCTGCCCTATTATTAGTTAATGTGGGATGTTGTAATGTTAGAGCACACAAGACAGTGGTTGTGTTTTCTTATCAAGAACAGAGATATAAAAACACAAAACCCTGAGTGATTTGATTGCATAATCCACAATGCTCTATTTTTTAATCACATTCAGCTCTTTCTTGAAGAACGATCAGATATGCCTATAGAGAAAATGAATGCATGCAGAAGCAATACTGCTCATCAGTGTGCAGCACTGTATTTGTGGATTCAGGTCACACTTTAGTTTGGGGAACACATATTCACTATTAACTATGACTTTTGCCTCTATAAACTCCTAATTACTGCTTACTAATAGTTAGTAAGGTAGTTGTTAAGTTTAGGTATTGGGTAGGATTAAAAGGCATTAATATGTGCTTTATAAGAACTAACAAATATCCTAGTAATATGGATGCTAATAAGCAACTAGTTCATAGTGAGAATTGGACCCTAAACTAAAGTGTTACCATGATAAATCACAGTGTTTTTCACCTCCTCGTGTCGCTCCTGTAGCGTGCGCAGCTCCAGTAGCGTCTCCAGCTGCTGCAGTGATTTATTAGACAGAATGACGAGTTTGTGGACCTCCTCATCCACCTGGTTATACAGCACACTGACCATATCCACAGCGTCTCTGCACACAACACAACACGAGGTTAAACTTAGTGAAACTTAGGGTGAACAAATTGTTCCTTTGAACCGGTTCTTTTTAGTGAACTGGTTGAACCAGCTCACCAAATCAGACTGAACCGTCTGAAACAGTTCGCAATTTCAAGGGTTTGTTCACCCAAAAATGAAAATTCTGTCATTAATTACTCAACCTCATGTCGTTCCACACCTGTAAGACCTTCGTTCATCTTCAGAACACAAATTAAGATATTTTTGATAAAATCCGATGGCTCAGTGAGGCCTCCATTGCCAGCAAGATAATTAACTCTTTCAATGCCCAGAAAGACAGTTAAAACAGTTCATGTGACTACAGTGGTTCAATGTTATGAACCGACGAGAATACTTTTTGTGCGGCAAAAAACAAACAAACCATCGAATCTTTTGTTTCAAATCAGTGGTTCGGAGTGTGTATCAAACTGCCAAAGTCACGTGATTTCAGTAAACAAGGTTTTGTTACGTCATAAGTGTTTCGAAATTTCAATGGTTCACCACTGGGGGGCGTGACTTTGGCAGTTTGATACACGGTCCGAGCCACTGATTCGAAACAAAAGATTCGTAAAGCTTCATGAAGAAGTGTTTTGAAATCATCCATCACTAGATATTGTTAAATAAAGTCATTATTTTGTTTTTTTGGTGCACAAAAAGTATTCTCGTAGCTTCAAAACATTAAGGTTGAACCACTGTAGTCACATGAACTGTTTTAAATATGTCTTTAGTAGCTTTCTGGACATCTGAAAGTGTTAATTAACTTGCTGGCAATGGAGGCCTCACTGAGCCATCGGATTTTATCAAAAATATCTTAATTTGTGTTCTGAAGATGACAGAACTTTCATTTTGGGGTGAACTAACCCTTTAAACTAGTTTATTCACTTTATATGCTTTAGACATGTAAAACATCCACGTTTCACATAATTATTGGGTGCTTTGATAATAGAATTGCGTATACGTGATGTTATCAGTGTTGGGCACATTACTTTAAAAAAGTAATTAGTTATAGTTACTAGTTACTTCTCACAAATAGTAACTGAATTAGTAACTGAGTTACATCATTATAAAAGTAACTAATTACCAGGGAAAGTAACTATTGCGTTACTTTAAAAAAAAAAAATCAGATATGTCAAATAACTTGGATGCCCCTAATATTAAATATAAGTCTAAAAATAAATGATGCTTGATCCGACTCGTGACTCATGATCCGCTCTTGCTCACGACATGAAATTCTCTGTACTGTACTTTACGTGTTGGTAGCCTTTAAAGAAAACATAGTTTCATATTTAAGTTTAAATAGGCCTATCTTATGTTTTAAATTAATCTATTTGATTATGAAAAGTGAACAGCATGAGTAAGATAGGATACATTATGCGCAATATATCGGGAGACATGGAGTGGGTCAGACATGACCACATTTTGACCACTTCATTAAGTTTTGTTTTGTAGAAAGCCTTTCTTTAAAGTAAATTTCATTTTGTAAAAATTGCATCTTAATTTTAATCAATGTTTCATCAACCAATTGCTTGGATTTAATAAATAAGAAGCAAATATAGCAGACAATATAATCATGACATGGAGGCGCCGGCGCGATCACTTGCACGTGAACTGGAGCGCGTCTTATAGGCTAAATGAACCGAAACTCAGCGTATAGGCTGCTTGTCTCACAGACATGAAAAATATATCAATAGAAAGCTTGAAATGTCTACTTTTAAATGAAATGTGCATTCTCTCTCCAGGCGCGTCCACATGATGATGAGAGTCAGCAATGTCAACTTCATCTTTGCAGCTGACACTGATTCAGAAAACATTAGTTTATTAAAAAACAATTAAAATGTCTCCTTGCTGTTTTTTGTCACATTCATAATCATTACTTTTGCCGGTTCTTATGGCAAGCTTTATGCGTGTTCTTGAGTGCTATATAAGCCTATATTACGTAAACGCTCATTATAATGGTTTATTCTCTCCGGTATTTAAGAAATTAAATTAATATAAATGTGATTAGTCAAATAATGGCTTAAATGAACAACTACTAGTCGACTAGAAAAAACTTATTTCACATATTTTCAATCCAGTATGTCACAAAAGGTATTCTGGTTTGAGCTTGCGCTCCGCTCGCATGTTCTGACACAGACACATACACAGAGCATCGTACATTATTATCAGTTTAAAATTATATTTGTGTATGACTAACCCCAACACACAAAACAGAGATTCACACCAGTCAATTGTAGTAACACGGCATTTTATTGTCAGTAGTGGTAACGGCGTTGTAACGGGGGAAAAAGTAATTTGTTTGATTACTCGTTACTGAAAAAAGTAACGCCGTTAGTAACGCCGTTTATTTATAACGCCGTTATTCCCATCACTGGACGTCATTGCATGATTACATAAACAAACTGATGAATCATTTTTTTGAACAGGTTCATTGAAATGAACTGTCTGAAAGATCAGCAAGGAAAAAGTTTCCAATGGCTTTTGCTGAAAAGCATAAAGTATAAAAAAATATAACGTATTGGAAATATAACAGTGATCCGATGGTATTCGTTCTCGAGTCAGATAGATTCTCCAGAGAGGAACATTACAGGAACAGTCCTATCACATTAGTGTTTTCAACTTTAATTTTGTAAAAATAACTGAAAAATCTTTAATGGTTGCATGATGGAGCATCAGTTTATTCTACATCCTTGTGTTGTACTATCACATTGAAATCAATGGATACATATAGTAAAATACATTTTTCTAGGCCTTACAGCTTTATTACTATCTATATTATGAAATATTTTATTAAATACAAAATTGAACGTCTTAACATACTGTGATTAAGTAACTGGGGAAGTATAGTGATATCTATTAGTTACAAATTCACTGGTGGTCTCTTGCCTTAAGTGGAAAAATAATTAATGCACCTTTGATCTTGACAGCCAATATACCAATTAAAAGATTTAATACTCAATATAAGCATCTATCAGTCCTCTAATGAAGGCAGTACCTATAGTTCTCGTTTTCACACATCTCCTCTTTCCTGATCCGTGCCAGAAACGTGCCGCCCTCCAGCCGCAGGCGGTTTAGTTTTGTGTCATCCAGAATGCTCTTCATAAGATTCTTCTGCTGGCTGATGACCTCTGACACCTCCTACAGGACAGTGTTCAACTTTTAATGTTCAATTGACCTTTTCCCTCTTGGTTACTGCAGAATTTGAATTGTGTTACATTTAAAAAATGATGTTACAAAGTAATAAAAGTAGAAGGCAACAGTTGCTAAGCTAGGATTGGTCAGTAACGTTTTAACCAGCTAGAGTTTTAAAACCGAATGCAATTTAAATCATTTTCAATTATGCTGCATGACTAAATGGCTTGGGACTTTAACAATACAGTATTTCCTGGTGAATGATCATAAAATGTACTACTACTCAATGTTATTTATTCTACAAGATACAGTGAATTACCTCAGACGTCTCTAGATTGCCGATATTGTTTAGTGTCTCAATGGAGCTCTGAAGGGAAGAGATCGCAGCGCTGCAGCTCGTAGCAAACGGTTCAATTTTCTGCCAGTGAAAAGAACAAAACAAAACAAACTTCAATATATATTTTAGGACAAAGGCGCTCGGCTGACCAACAGTGAATGTGTTGTAATTGCGTACCTGTCTGAAGTGAATGTAGTGGCTGTGGTCATATGAGAAGGTGCCATCAAAGTCTCTGGTGAGCTGAGACGAGTCAATGTGCTTCTGTAGAGCTTTCAGAGACGTCAGGACTTCACACTGCACAAGAGCAGAGCAGAGCAGTTAACATAAAAACCATTTTACACAGACGGAGATCAAACAGACACAACGACGGGCAGTCATTTACTCACTGGAACTGTGATGTCTCTCTCCACTTTTACTGCTGCATCTTTGTCCACGAGAAACAAAACTGAATAAAGTGCATTGGGTATAGAAGTCTGGTGGAGAGAAGAAATCAAAGAGCATGAACAAATCAAAAATGAAAACAAACAAAAAAACATATTTTTAATTACAAAGACTAAACAGCTTAAAGGCTCGTTCACACCAAGACCGATAACTATAAGGTTAACTATAATGATAACGTTCTGTTTATTATTAATGTGCGCTCAGTTTTGTCGAGCTCTTTAAAGCAGACTTCAAAGATATCGTTTATCTGTGGCGTTACTGTTAGAGTTATAGTGTGGACTCTACGGAAGCTTGTTTCTGCCACTAAATAAAAAAATAAAAAAGGTATCGAGATTTGAACTCACAATTGCGAGATATAAAGTCACAATTCTGACTTTTTTTCTCACAATTGCGAGTTTTTAATCACGCAATTCTGACTTTATATCACACAATTCTGACTTTATTTCAGGCAATTCAGACTTTATATCACATAATTCTGACTTTATATCTGGCAATTCTGACTTTATAACTCGCAATTCTGACTTTATAACTCACAATTCTGAGAAGATTTAAACTTGCAATTGCGAGTTATGAAGTCAGAATTACGTGATATAAAGTCAGAATTGCTAGATATAAACTCACTAAACAATTACAAAGACTAAACAGTTTAGATGATTTATTGCACATAATAGTGCTAATAGGAATATATTTAAGTCAACAAACACTCCATTTCAAGGCCCTCTTCTCTCATATCTTGCCTGCATTTGTCTGCATGTTGGGACTGATCATTTTCTCAGTGTTTAAGAGACAAGCTAATACAGGCCTCATCTCAGTCCCTGAGGACAGGCTTTTCTTTAGATATTTAACACGAACCAAGTAGAAGCTGACAGTCATCCTTTCTATACAGAGTACAACAATTAGCATGCTGAAAAAAGGGCTAAAATGTAAACAATTCACACCTTCCAAAATGTGAAAAAATGAGGTTGATACAGTTGCCGTTTACATGCGTACTTGCTATGTTTCTGGCTTAAGTGCACAAATATGTGACAAATAGATTAATGGGTGATAATGTCTTGCAACTTGCAAATTTACTTGATTATCCATGATGATTTAGAAAAATCTTGTTAAAATGTGAGTATCAAATATAATCCATCAGGAACATTTATTTATTCATCTCTCAATCATCATTATATTGCATTGCATTGTAAGTTTTAAAGTTACAGAGCTTTTAAATATAATCTTACTAAGACATATTATTGGGAGATATAGTGAGACGACTGATGTTTATATGAATTTTATGTAAGTAGTCTGCAGTATATTGTTATAAAAATCTCATTGATTTACATTACAAGCTATCAGAATTTCATCTTTCTTTTTGGACATTTCTGCTCAGTATGGGCCTTTAAATAAAACTGAGGTGCTTTTTACTTCATATTCTCACTGTTTTATACTATATGAGCCATAAAAGACTGATATATCAAATATTACACTTAACATAAAACACATATGCAAATTTATTATACATTTAAAAAAATATTTAGTCTAAATAGACTGTTCCATTTCAAAAAAGTAGATTTTTCTGACTATTATTTCATATGTCAGGCTTCAAAAATCAGGGTTAAAATAATGAGGGCTGGAGACGTGTCATTTACAGCTGATCTGTACTTGAAGAGCGCTTCTTCTCACCTGAAACTGAGACAGAGCCGAGAACAGTGTGGAAGTGGCCTGCTGTCTGCGAGCGTCAACGAGAACCGTCAAACCCAGATCTCGTTTCTCCCTCCTGAAAGAAAAAAAACGCAAGACACTTAGTGCATCAAGTTTGTCTTGCAAATAAAAGCCTGTGACAACTGCCTCGTAGCAGACTGATTCAGTAAACAGTGTCCCCACTTGTGCCACCACAGAGATGGGGCTGAGATTTGGAGATGGAAACACAGGAAGTGAGACACTATCTTTCTTACCGCAGTCTGTTGCAGTAGTAGCAGAGCAGCCCGGTGATCTCGTTTGTGGTGTGACATGCGTCTGTCCACACCTGGCTCCTGGTGCACACCTGCAGCACTGCTCTCCCACTGCGGTCTTGGTTACCTGCAGCAGAGTTCAGATGAGTAACCTGAGAAACCAAACTGCACTGTTCACTAGGGCTGGACCATTTGGGGGGAGAAATCTACTGGGATTTTACTTTTGCAATTTAAAATGAAAATTGAAAAACGTTTCAGGTTTGCTGTGTTTGTTTGTAGGGTTGCAAAATTTGTACCAAAATTTTGTGATTATATCATAATGAAATGTAAAATAATAATGTGGCAGGAAGCAGGGCGAGGGCGGGAGCTGTGGGAATGGAACGAGGTCAGTGGAGTAAATGTTAAATGTTAGTTCACCCAAAAATGAAAATTCTGCCATTAATTACTCACCCTCATGTTGTTCCACACCCGTAAGACCTTCGTTCGTCTTCAGAACGCAAATTAAGATATTTTTGATAAAACCCGATGACTCAGTGAGGCCTCCATCGACAGCAAGGTAATTAACACCAAAAAGCTACTAAAGACATATTTAAAACAGGTCATGTGACTACAGTGGTTCAACCTTAATATTATAAAGCGACGAGAATACTTTTTGTGTGCCAAAAATACAAAATAAAGACTTTTCAACAATATCTAGTGATGGGCGATTTCAAAACACTGCTTCATGAAGCTTTACGAATCTTTTGTTTCGAATCAGTGGCTCAGATCGCGTATCAAACTGCCAAAGTCACGTGAACTATTGAAATTGCGAAACACTTATGACGTAATGAAGCCTCGTTTACTGAAATCACGTGACTTTGGCGCTCCAAACCACTGATTCGAAACAAAAGATTCGTAAAGCTTCGAAGCTTCATGAAGGAGTGTTTTGAAATCGCCCATCACTAGATATTGTTGAAAAGTCATTATTTTGTTTTTTTGGGGGCACAAAAAGTATTCTTGTCGCTTTATAACATTAAGGTTGAACCACTTGAACTGTTTTAAATATGTCTTTAGTACCTTTCTGGGCATCTGAAAGTGTTAATTATCTTGCTGGCAATAGAGGCCTCACTCAAAAATATCTTAATTTGTGTTCTGAAGATGAATGAAGGTCTTACGGGTGTGGAACGACATGAGGGTGAGTAATTAATGACAGAATTTTCATTTTGAGGTGAACACACCTGTGCGATACACTGGCCTCGAGTCTCGCAGAGGAGCTCCGGAAGGATAAAAAGAGGAGTGACGACCAGGCCTGGGACTTAAAGGTGCTGTATGTAATTTTTTTGACTGTACTAAAGCACAAAATACCCGAATATGTTGGCAGATAATTAGGAAACAGGCTAAATTCACATTCTTGTTTCCCCGAAAAACAATGGTACAGCCAGTTATTCTACTTGTCGGAATGTCTGTTTTTGTTTTGGTCTGTGTGATCCCACCCGCTGCCAATTAACCCAATAGTATTTCGCAGCTACAACACAGCATATTGTAGCCACGGAAGCCAGCAAATAAACTAGGTCAGAGATCACAGATTCTACCTGACCTAAAATGCCTTGGCATCCATTTAAAAAGCTCTATGTCTAGAGGCATATTAAAACGTGGATAAATCAACTCATCAACTTGCAGTGTAACGCCCGTCGCCTTCCATTGTTCATTGTGCTCATTCCTGTTGCGTGTCCTCAATCTGGCAACCAGCATTAGCATCGAGCCTGAGGAGGAAGGGAGGGAGAAACAACCCTCTCCAATATTTTGAATTTGGACTGCAGTACCCATTTCAACCACTAGCTGTCAATATTACATACTGCACCTTTAACGTTGCTTTTTATTATGTTTATAGATGGCTGTCGTCCGTGAGGGGCTGCCGCTTACTTTCGTTTTGTGGTTTGTTTTTGTAATTTAAAGTTACATTTAACATTTGCCTGTTCCCACCTCCTTCTTCCCTGAGCCTTTTGTTACAAAAAGTAGTAATTTTTTTTTTTTCAAATTATGACTATAATTACTAAATAAAATAAGAAATATTACTAATGTAAAATAAAAACTAATATTTAAGAAAAATAATGAAATAATAACAATAATAATTTTACAATAAAATTACAATACTAATATACTAAAATGTATTTATTTTCAAATGAGCTTAATTTCTTAATTTTTAGTTTCCATCAAGCTTTTATTAGCCATAGATTTTGTACACATATTGTGATTTCTGTCTTCTTTTAATCAGGGTTATTATTGTTAACAAAAACATACAAAATGCATTAATTGAAATAAAATAAACATTAACTGAACTAAAACAAAATATATATATAAAAGTGTTTTATTTCAGCTAGTTGCCAAGCCAACGTTTCTCATTTTTATTTAGTTCAAGACAAAGTATTAAAATAACTAAAACTAAATAAACTAAAACTTAAAAATCAAATTCAAAATACTAACAGAAACTTTAATAGTACATCATCATATTAAAATAACACTGATTTTGATTAATCGTGCATTCCTACTGTTTATTTTGCGATGCATTAAAAATTTATTTAAAAGTTTATTTTGCGATGCATTAATTTACTTATATATATATATATATATATGAACATATTAAGTATAAATATAAATATATTTATATATATATATATATATATATATATGAACATATTAAGTATAAATATATATATATATATATATATATATATAAATTCTAAGCATCTGTTTCTGTCTTTCAGCTGATAGGCGAGACCCCTGTCACGTACCAGGAAGCGTTATCGCACCAGAGGTCAAGAGCTCCTGGTTGACCTGGGTCATGAGTGATGGCAGCGGTGTGGAACAGACAGCAGGGGGCGTCGTGGACGGGGCAGGAGAGACCACTGGTCTGCCGGAGGGTTTGGGAGAAACACACTCATCTCCGCTGTTACTGTTCCTTCTGGGACCTGAGCGCAGACCATCATCAGAGAGACCTGAACACATCAGAGAATGTCATCTCATTATCGCAAAAACCAGGGCTGTGTGATATGCTGAACACTCACTGTATATTGATTAAATATGATGATTGTGATTTAAAATTAAGCATCATTGTGAAAAGTGGGATTTTATTTTATTTTATTTATTTTAACTTCAGCAGCAAAAATATAGTTGTTATAGTTATAGTTGGTCAGTTCAATTCATTTATGTGAATCATTTCAAATGCATTGATTCAAAACAGTTGCAGAGAATGCATAAACTGATAGAAAATGTATATTTTCAATGCAATGTACATTGCTTTGGCTAAATGGATGCGTAAATGTGAATGATTCAGAGTGCCAGCACTCAAAACTAAAGCAAGATACACTACTGTTCAAAGGTCTCTTCTGCTCACCAAAGCTGCATTTATTGATTAAAAATACAGTAATATTGTGAAATATTATTACAATTTAAAATAACTGTTCTCTATGTGAATATATTTTAAAATGTAATTTATTCCTGTGATCAAAGCTGAATTTTCAGCATCATTACTCCAGTCTTCAGTGTCACATGATCCTTCAGAAATCATTCTAATATGATGATTTGCGGCTCAAGAAACATTTCTGATTATTATCAATGTTGAGAACAGTTGTGCTGCTTCATATTTTTGTGGAAAACGTCATACATTTTCTTCAGGATTTCTTCAAGGATGAATTTTAATGCATCCTTGCTGAATAAAAAAATATAATTTTTAAACGGTATAGTTCAAAAACACAATCATAAAAAGTATTTACAAGACTTGATGAGCTTAAAACATGGCAGAGATGCAAACAATTAGCACATTTGACTGCAAAGTTAAACATCCGAGTCATGATATAGTGCATATATTGAATAGACTGTCTGGAAGGTTGGAAGACGTGTGACAAAAACTATTTAGTGAGTCAATGTTGAGTCACGGTCGAGACCAGGTGTGTGAGGCAGACACAAATAGACTCTTTTGAATCAGTTAATTTACATGAATCATCTGAATGAATTGATTCAATGGAACGAACGTCTGATCACACGTCTGATGACTGTAACACACACACACAGCTCAGTTTTTCAGCCCTCAGGCTCTGGTTTGAGGAATGCTGCGGCTGACATTACCAGCTGAAGCAGATGTTTGGGAACTTTCTCTAGAATCCAAACCCTCGGGCTGTTTCTTCCAACCCCAGCAACCCAAACAATACAACACAACACTGCTCATTTTCCTCATCCTGTGAGGAAAGGGCTGCGGCTGAAGACATGCCACAGACAAATATAACAACAACTCAAAGAAATATTACACATTAACTACCTTCTTTCAAGGGTTAAACTATCCAAATAAAAAAATTTAAAGCGGCCAAATAATGTTTAGAGTAACTAAACACCCTTAATACACTGTGCTAGAATTAATATAATATTTATATGTTAATATAACATTTAATGGCACAGAGGAAGAACTTTTGAATATCAACCCATAAAAGAAAGATCATTATATAACGCGTTTTTCATAAATAATACATTAATTAATTAATAAACATGAATTAACTAAAAAATTAATCAATAAATTAACTACACTCTAAAAAAAAAAGTTGGGTTGAACTCAGCGATTGGGTTGTTTTAACCCAGCGGGTGGGTTAAATGTTTGACTTACTTATTAATAAATGTTCTCCTTTTGATTATTATTGTTGTTGTGTGTCTGATTTTTAATTTCCAACCTATTTTTGGTTCATTTTAAGCCAGCTGTATAGTGATTTTTAAACAATAGTTGAGTTAAATAAAACTGCCTAGCAGGTTGGGCAAACATTTAACCCAACCGCTGGGTTAAAACAACCCAAAAGCTGGGTTTGTCCATATTTAACCCAACTTGGGTTGTTTTAACCCAGCATTTTTTAGAGTATAAATAAATAAGTTAATAAACAAACTAAGCAAATAAATAAATATATGCTGATAACAGTTTCTGTACTTTCTCTGCCACCTTTAAAACTCCTATAGATTGAAAAAAATAAGCCTGTCCTTGACCAGAAAGCTGAACTTGAGTTCATATGAAAACTGAATAAGGCTAGTGACAGTCAGATTATGTTTATTGAATTTCAAGTACATATTGTGTAAAAATGTTCATGTAATTTCAGCATATACAGTATAAGCACATCTCATACACTTACAAATAAACAATGTCAAGTCATGTTTGTGAAGTTTTACACTTCAAACTCCTGTCACCTCCTCCACTATTGTCTTTTCGATGACATCTTTTCCTGTGTGAATCTGAGACCTGCTCCTTTTTGTGATGCACTTCCTCAACAAGCAGAGGAAGCTTGAAACGGACACTGAAACCTCTCGCACAAAACAAAGACAAATACGGCAGAACTAGTGTTGGCAAAGCAACTTTGAAGGAAAGGTATCTAACTACACTGAAGCTACAGACGATATAATAAACAATCATCTTTCTAATTATTTGTGAAATTTACTAGCAATTTCAGTGCAAAATGTGAATCAGTTCATTTACATGAATCATCTGAAAGAATTGATTCACTGGAATGAATCAGGATTTCCAATGCTACATATGAGTTTTTTCAGTTTGCTCGGTTGTAAAGTTGTATGCCACTACTAATTGGAATATATAGGTTGTTTACCAGGAAAGCTAAAACAAGTTAGTATTGTCGTTGCTTTTAGTTAGTCACTAACCAACACTGTTCAAAAAGCTGCAGTAACCAGCAGCCCAACTACATTTGGTTGACTTTGCATACGTCTCTGAGAGGCAGACCGAGCGCTGTGGTATCATGGGAACCAGGCTATAATCGCAAGAGACCTAATGGAATCACAAAGGCCAAGCAAAACCACATCACCCGTAATCTGATCCAGCCTCAAAGTCAATGGCATTTGTTTTTTGAACAAAGTCTGAGCTGACCCTTGCTTCGCTCGGGCTTTGTAACAGAACAGATATTACGTAGAGATGGGCTTTACTCTTTAAGCCTCTCTTCAGCATCTTCACTAGCCCAACGGGACACAATGCTTCCCATTATGACGGAATGAACCATCTGGATGGGAGCTTAACATCAGTGCTGGGAGTCGAGCAGGTAAGCGGCACAGAGATCCTCCCTCAGGTGGTCATCGGATCCGCTGTGGCTTCCTGCCCAGACTCAATGGCTCTGATTTTTTTTATGTGTGGGAAAGAAAGCCAGAGAACAGAGGGACTCTGCAGATTCCCAGATGGGAATTTACCTAAACACACACACACTGTCTGTGTGTGTGTGTGTGTGTGTGTGTGTGTGTGTGTGTGTGTGTGTGTGTGTGTGTTAGACAGAGAAGGAAAGTAAAATGAGAGCCACAGAGAACGAATTCACTGCTAAAGCCATTTCCTATCCAGGCTTGATGTGACAAGTCATATTTCTGTCCTTATTTTCTGCTTTTATACTGGTTAGACATCATTATATCACTCATCAGGCTGATTAATCGTCTGATAGTTAGCCATTTAGAGATTGATGGGTTATTAGTCAATCAAAATAAAAAGATAAATTTAATAATCATCATAATAATACATAAATCATTACCTTATTAATACATTTTTATCATTATCTCAAGACTCACCTTTTTATTCAGGCCTTTTTATGACCTGTTGTTTACTTGATCTTTGTATTTTAATGTATGTATTTTAATATTTGGTGTTGTCTTGTTTATTGTTATTTACTTTTGTATTATTTTTTCTTGTAAGGTGACCTTGGGTGTCATGAAAGGAGCCTTTATATAAAATGCATTATTATTATTATTTAAAAATAACATTAAATTAAAGACATATTAAATAAAATAAAAACAATACTAATAAAACAAATAATTATTATTATCCTTTTATATAGTAAAATATTAGTATAACAACAACAATAATTGTTATTATCATTATTAAAAATATAATAAAATAATGCATAAACAGTAAACATAACACATTAAATAAATTAAATAAAAATAAATAATATTAATAATAATAAACTAATAATAATAATTATCATAATCACTGAATATCATAAATTATATTAAATTTAAAATAAATAATAATAGTGAAAATAATAATATAATTATTACTTTTTAAAATACAATTATATTAAATTAAATTAAAAAAATCTATATTAAATTAAAAAAACATAATAATTATTATTTTATATAATAAAATACAAGTATTAATATTATATATATATATATACATATATATATATATATATATATATATATATATATATATACACACACAGTCAAACCAAAAATTATTCAGACATTTTTTATATTTTTGATATATTTTTACTAGTATATCAATGTAAGTGAGGATAGCAAAATAAAGTAAACTGTGACATATTATACCCAAAAATTCTTCATACAGTGGACTACCAATAAAACTGATAAAAATTTAGAACCAAAAATTATTCAGACACTTTGACCTGACCATGTTTTGCTTAAGTGTTATCTGACATAATTAAGATTATTTTTTTTCTGACACAGTTTAACTCTGAGATCTTGTCATATTTTATTACCACTTTTTTAAACTACAGTGAATAAACTGTAATAATGAATGAAATGTTCAAGGTGCCTGAATACATTTTGGTTTGACTCTATATATGCCACTTGACACAGCGAGTTAGTACAAAAACTCAAATTAATATAAAAATATAGGGGTTTTGCTTATAAATTTATCTTGTTGTGCACGTTTAGGACATCGTGCAACCCTCTAACATGAAGTAACCCAAAATCATAAGAGTGCCGAACAGTGTGGAATTTCCTGCGGACAGACCCCAAACACACTTCTGGCCTGAAGCACTAGATGGACGGCAAAACGCTCTTTCTTTCAAACACTCAATAGCAGGAAGAGCTAAATAAAACCGTGCAATGCTTTCAGTGTAGTATCGTGCCTTTAGGGTACATGGCTGCACATTACAGCAAACACGTCACAAAGACAAGCAGCCTCTATAACAGGGCAGGGCCGCTGAAACATTCCAAAACACACGCGCTATCAGTCCTCACATGCAGCCAGTCGCAAGCCATAAAATCAAGTGGAAGGAATGACAAGCTGTCTCCTCCGATAATCTGCACACAGATGAGCTCGTTGATGGTCCCGCATTTTGCTGCAGGTGATAATTACACACCGGAGCACAACAGAACAACTGTCTGGAACCAGAGCTGGCTTTCAAAGCCTCAGGCGACATGATTTGATAAGGGAAGCTTGTTGGTATGAGTACACTAGACTGAAGAAATAAGGGTTCAGTACTGATGGGAAAGAAGCTCAAACAAGGTGCTCTGCACACTGTGTCCTGATTAAATGATAGCAATAAACAGTTTGTCTTTACACACCAGATGTGGCAAAATCAATCACAAATCACAGCCAATCAGAAGAGTGTGTGGGCGGGGCTTTCTTTGCAAGTGTTTAAAAAATTTGCTGAATGCAGACAGTATATGAATAAAGTATTAAACCTTTCAAATATTAGACAGAACTGATAAATAAAGACAGTAAACTAATGAAGACGGATGAATTGGCTAGGTTCTCTCAAAGTTATGAACAAACGTTCTTCCAGTAAGTGGTCTTCAAAGTCACCATGAAATCAGAATTGAAGTTTTTTTGGCTTTTAGTATGAATATGTTAGCTTTACTCTTATATATAAGCTAGCATGCTCCAAAACAATGATTGGATCAATGATTTTGATGACATCACTCTGCACTTCAGATTCTCATCAGATTTTCTGTCCAATCGAATGCTCTCTAGAATCTGAAGTCCCGCCCCCTACAGAAATCAGTCAATTGTTTACACATTTACTATTTTCTACATGGTGCAGTGCACTATATATTGGATAGGCAATGATTAAGTCAGTGTAAATATGCTTTCCATTGAGGAGAATGAAGTCTGGTTTCACGTTAGTGTCACGCGAAGTGCCGCAGCGCACAAAGTCTGCTCCGGTCCAGAAACGTGATAGCACAAATTGGATGATATGCGCGAGTCAGCTCAGATCACAAAACATATCGGACCCATTTGTATTCTGCACAGAATGCTGTATTTCAAAAGCGATATGAAGATTAGGAGGAGAAACAGTTAGAGATTAGAAGGAAATTGAGGCTTTACCAAGCTCAACAGCTCTGGCCGAGATGTGATATAAACTAAATGCTATTGGCTATTTTAAAAAAAGGGGAGGAGCTGCTCGATATGTCCCGCCCTGTCTTCCTGTTTCAGTGGAAATTATGTCAACACACTGAGTAATGCTGCTCATTCCAAGGCACTTCAGTGGGTCTTCAATAATGTTCTCAAAACATTAACATAAAAACATTATTTATAGATCGGTCAGGGAATGTCTTTTTCTGGAACGTTTGTTTAATGTTTTTAAATGGTACAACTTTTTTCTGAATGTTCAGAGAACATTCAAAAGTAATGTTCCCATAATGTTTGCAAAACCAAGAAAAACATTTAAAAAACTGGATGCCTTGAACGTTCAGCGATGGGGTTCTCAGCGGTGTCAAATTAAAAGTCCCACTTCTGAAACTTATGGGCCAAACAGAAAAACTGTTTGGCCCATAAGTTGGCCCAAATTATGCAGATGATTAAAAATGGCCAAATATCATCCGATAACTTCGACCTTGGTGATATATTGGTTGACCACTAGATAGGACATTGTTTTGTATAAAAGAGTTGACAATAAGTTTTTACCTGAGTTCTCTTTGTTGCTCCGTTTCTCAATGCCAGGAAAGGCTGCCTCCAAGTCCAGTTTTCCGAAACGGAATGTATAACCATTCATAAGTTTCTTGGGAAGGCCACTGCCAGAGCCGCCGGAGGATGAGCGTGCCCGGTGGCCTTTAACCTGCAAGGCCTTATTGGTACGTTCAAGAGATTTGGAGCGTCTCTCCTCTGGACTGAGCTCAGCATTCTTGGATGGATTTATGGCGGGAGAACCGTTGCGAGGTTCATCTCCTCCCAGCCATCCACGGGCACAGATCCTCCGTGGGATCGGCTCCTTCGGAACGGAGCCAGAAGTCGACTCCGTTCCCTCCTCCAGAATGGATTCAGAGCTGGAACCGATGTTCATGGGGTTCTGCAGTGCCTCCATGTAGGACTTGCGGAAAAGCCGGCGTGACTCGAAGGTTGTCGAGTCTCTAGGGTGACGTTTGCGAAGGCCGGGATTACTAAGGTCCGTGCTGAACGACAGCATTTTGTGGCCGATTCTACCTCGGATGAATCCCTGATCTGGGCTGGGACTCTTTTGCAAGGGCGAATCCTCTGAGCGCATGGAGCCGATGCCCATATCCGTGAGGCTGCGACTGAGAACGGGCTCCGACACGGTGGACTCGCCGCCCAGAGAGTCTCGTGAACTGAGCGTTCCCGTGGATCCGTGTGTGCTGCATGTGCTGAGCTGACCACGCAGGGTCGCACCACCGCTCCTCGCCTGCATGATTGCGTCGGCGGTGCTGGTCACAAACAAAGGATTCACCACGTTCTTCCAGGGTGTGCGATAAACCACGGCGCCGGTGCTGAGGAGGCAGTTCTGGAGAGGCTGCAAGTTGCGCTCAAGCGTTACATTCTGCAGGAAGTCCGGTGTAAAAATGCTGCCGTACATGCTCTCGGCCACAGGGATCTCTGCAATGGCTTGCCCGCTCCCTGACAGGCATTTTATAACCAGTTTGGCAGCCTTGCGGCCTAAAGGAACCACCTGCAGGTAGAAATCTCCCTGCCGCAGACGTACTTTATGCAGCGGCGCGAGTTGCAGAACCACCTTCTCATGTAAACAGAGCGGCCATCCCTCGTGGTACAGCAACAGGCCTTTGAATCGCAGCTGTGCAAAATAAAAAGGACAAATTAATCAGATTCTATGCATGTATAAGCAACAATTTTAAGTTATTTGCAGTTTGCAATCATTAAAGGGATAGTTCACCCAAATATGAAAATTATCCCATAATTTTCTCACCCTCAAGCCATCCTAGGTGTATATGACTTTCTTATTTCAGTCAAACACAATCGAATTTATATTAAAAAATATCCTGGCTCTTTCAAGCTTTATAACGGGAGTGAATGGGGGGGCGAGATTTTGAAGCCCAATAAAGCGCATCCATCCATCATAAAAGTAATTCAAATTTTGATCTATCCTCTACATTTCCGAGTTCATCAACACGTCACGTCAAAGCTCTAATCAACTCGCGCACAGAAGCCAGGGATTATTGTTTATAAAGTTAAAAATATGAATATTTTTCTTACAAAAACCCATCGCTTTGCTTCAGAAGGCATTTATTAACCCACTGGAGCCGTATGGATTATATTTATGATGGATGGATGTGCTTTTTGGGCTCTCAGTTACTATTCACTCCCATTATAAAGCTTGGAAGAGCCAGAATATTTTTAATATAACTCTGATTGTGTTTGACTGAAAGAAGATAGTCATATACATCTAGGATGGCTTGAAGGTGAGTTTTTTGGGTGAACTATCCCTTTAAGTACAAAAATGCTATATACTAAAACATAATGCAATTAGAAAATATTGAAAAGTGTAATTTCTGCATCACCCAACAGAACTGCAAAAATGATGACTATTCTAGAACATAAAATAGGTGGCGTACTTGTCTTTTTTCTTCAATTTCTCACATATTTTAGCAATAAGAGCTCAATCTGGCACAATAACATGAAGTTTTGATTATAACAAAACAAAATGATTATAAAAAAAACACTTCAAATAATATAAATGTTAACTGAAATAAAATAAAGTACGAAAAACTAGTTGACGAGGCAACATTTATCATTTTAATTTAGTTTAACTGGTTATGCTAAAATAACTCCAAGTAAAACTGAAATAAAAATTAATAAAAACTATATATACATATTTAAAAAAAACAAAAAAAAAAAACAACAACTACTAAATATGACAACGGCAACAAAATTACTAAAACTTTAAAATTAAAATGGAAAATATAAAAAAAAACCTTTAATTTACGTAATGAAAACAGCGAACAGCAGAATTTAAATATTAAGATTAATAAAAAAAGATAATGTAAAATTCCATGCAGGGACTGATTCAGTGAATTCGGTTATTTATTAATATTATCTCATATTTATTTAAAATGTAAATCAGTATTATTTTTATCATGTTTTTTTTTTGTGGTGAACAAAAACCAATTCACTACAATGAATCAGACTTCATAATCCTTCTGTTAAGATATTTCTGCACAGACAATACTGCAGTAAAAAGGCATTTTGTCACGATACATCTCTACTGATTAAAAAAGAGCTTTATTATTTAGCTACAGAAAACCAGGTAATTATTAGAGTTGTTAGTTACTATTAAGTTGTTAGTTGCTCCCTGACACTGCTGCTGATGATAGTGATGATGCAGCAGGAACATGTAAGCTTCAGCACGCTGTGACTCCCTCAAAGATTATGGCCGAGTTAAATGAGCCTGCTGAGAGCCCTCGACTCAGAGTAATAATTAATACAGGAGCATAAGGTTTCAGGTATGTGCTCACACAGCGCTAACCTGCAGAAATACAAAGCCTCCCTGAGCAAGTCTTTCATTTCAGCCTGATCCTCTTTGCCAAGTTCACCCCAGTGAGCTCACAACACTCTCTGTTTGGGCTGTTTTTCAGAGCAATACTGAACCCTCTTTCAGCCTGAAGCATTCATCCTCCCTCTCATGTTCCCACTCTCACAAGATTTCTCTATGAGAGAATTTAAATGGATTGAACATGTTTAGCTGCAGCGCTACTGATTTCAACAACAATATCTGTAGCAGAGACTGTCAGCAGTGAAATAATCAGGGAATGAATGAGTAGCCCATTGATGAACAATATCGAGTTTACAGACTGCATGATGCACGACAAATTTCTATGCTGGCCCAATAAGTAAAATGAAGAAAAAATAAAATCTAATATTATATATATATATATATATATATATATATATATATATATATGTATGTATATATATATATATATATATATATATGAAAACAGTTGCAGTACAATTTTTTTCAGGATTCTTTGATGAATAGAAAGTTCAAAAGAACAGCATTTTCTGAAATAGAAATCTTTTGTAACATTATACACTACCGTTCAAAAGTTTTATTTTTTATTTTTTGGAAAGAAATTAATACTTTTATTCAGCAAGGGTGCATTAATTTGATCAAAAGTGACAGTAAAGACATTCATAATGTTACAAAAGCTTTCTATTTCAGATAAATGCTGTTCTTTTGAACTTTCTATTCATCAAAAAATCCTGAACAAAAATTGTACACAACTGTTTTCAACATTGATAATAAGAATAAATGTTTCTTGAGCAGCAAATCAGCATATTAGAATGATTTCTGAAGGATCATGTGACACTGAAGGCTGGAGTAATGATGCTGAAAATTCAGCTTTGATCACAGGAATAAATTACATTTTAAAATATATTCATATAGAAAACAGTTCTTTTAAATTGTAATAATATTTCACAATATTACAGTTTTTACTGTCTTTTTGATCAAATAAATTAAGCCTTAATGAGCAGAAGAGACTTCTTTCAAAAAGATAAAAAAAAAAATCACAAACTTTTGAACGTCAGTCTATATATAAATAATATCTATATTGTAAATATATATATATATATAAATATTTATTAATAAAGCAAATACTGTGTGAACATCCCCTAAGTGGCTTTGTATAAATAAGTTTCTTATTAAAAATGTTTAAAATATTATGTAATAGCGCAGGCGATGTTAGGGGAAATTTACTTTTAAAAGTAATGCATTACAATATTACAATATTACTCCCTAAAAAAAGTAACTAATTGTATTCTTTTTTTATGGAAAGTAACACGTTACATTACTTTTGAGTTACTTTTCCTCACCTGGGCTGGGCTTGCTTGTTTTTTTTTGTTATAAATAAAAAAAAGTTTTGGCAAATGTAAAGGCCTTTTCACACCAAATTGTTGGATGAATTGGATCATCAAAGGGTCAGCAGCAAAAACATTGGTTCATAAAGTGAGATTAAATACATAAAGTATATTTGTATTATTTAACATTGTTCATTATTGTGTTTGTATAATATTGAGTATATACGTTTGCATTTTACTGTTTTTATTCATTTCAAATCTTTACCTGTTTTTAAAGCTATGTTAAAATCACATTTGCTTAACTCTGACTGCAAGTTCTAATGATGGAGAGTGATATTTATTGTGTGTTATGTGTATGTTTTGTACTGTTTTATTTGTTTTTATTTATACTTTTGTTTTCTCTTGGGACTGTGAAGCACTTTGGACAACTAACGTTGTATTAAATTGGTGCTATATAAATAAAATACAAATACAAATATTGAGGAATACTGATTCTGTTTTTATGCGATGAGTAAATGTGAGATGAATAAATGCATGTTCACATTTAGTCTAGAACTACAATAACCATCATGTTCACACACAACGCTGCACGATTTCTCTCAACATGGGGATAGGAGAGCTTTCCGTCAGTACGTGGGAGATATTGGGAGAGTAACTCAGATATTTTGTTGTAAATATAAAAGTAATATGTTACTTTACTCGTTACTTGAAAAAAGTCATCTGATTACTTGTAATGTGTTACCCCCAACACTGTTAGCAGGTATTAAGTTTTTCACCCAGTGTTTTCTTTTACTTCGAAATGCTTCTGTTAAAATGCATCTTATGAAACTCCCAGTACTCACACAGGCCTCCTGCTTTATTATCTGCAGGATTCTCTTGGTGGGCAGCAGAAAGTCAATGAAACAGCGCAGGCCGTCGCCACGGTACTGTCTCTCCACCACGCTGAAGAGCTGCCACAGCACGGTCGCCGCGCTCGCGCTGAACGGAGGGTACAGTGCAGAGAGCGTACTCTGAATGCAGTGGTCCAATGACTCTGAGTCCTGCAACAAATCACACATTGACAGAGTCATTAAACATTTAGGACACATGTTTCTGGATTTATAGACCGAATCAAACCAAATTATTGTGATGAAGTAAACAATGTCAGCATGTTGTTTTTGGTTTGGTTAGTGAGACTGTTGGGGTTTCTGACCCATAGTGGTCGCAAGTTCAATTCCACAGTTCCCAGTCACAAGCACAAACAGCAGGATATCAGGAGGTCGCGGGACACTGATGAGACAGGAAACACCTGTCAATGTAACGTCACTGACTGGACAATAACAGGCAGGATGGAAAATCCTGTCCCTAATGCAGCACTACATGATATCTGTGAAGTAGAGGACTTTCCAGACGGATATGATTCACACTATCCTCCTAGACTAACAAAACCGTGACCTGGGACAGTCAACTTTAGGTTAAATGGGCAGGGTAGTGGACAAAATAAAAAAATGAATGCGTCTGAGTCAGGGTTATTAAACATTTTTGTTAGTTGAAATAAAATAAACACTAATTGAACTAAGGTAACTAAAATAAATATAAAACATTTTATTTCAACATTTTTCATTTTAATTTAGTTTAACTTCATGTTCTAAAATAAATAAAACTGAAATAAAAATTTATGTTTAAAATATATAGACATTAAAAAATAAAAATTAAAAAAAATGAAAAAAACAACAACAAAATTTACTAAAACTATATATAAAATTAAGTTTACAAAATTGTATGTATGTATTTGTGTATAATTTATAATTAAATACATTTTTTTATATATAAATTACTTATACATACACGTGTAATTTACAATTTTAATTATTAATATACATACACACACACATATATATATATATATATATATATATATACTAAAAAGAAAAAGTAAATAAAAACTAAACAGACATTAAAATATTATATAATATTACATATACACGCATAAATATATATATAATTAATTTATAATTTAAATGATAAATTAAAATCAATATTATATATATATATATATATATAGAGAGAGAGAGAGAGAGAGAGAAAGAGAGAGAGACAATATATTTTGGAAAATAACTAAAAATAAAAAAACGGGATAAAAACATATATATATATATATATATATATATATATAGTTTTTATCCCGTTTTTTTATTTTTAGTTATTTTCCAAAATATATTAAAATATATTATATATATATATATATATATATATATATATATATATATATATATACACTTTTATATATTTATATTTATTATAGATATAAAAAAAATGAGAACTAGTAAAATTTACAAAAACACACAAAAAAATTATTAAAACTTAACTAAAATTAAACTAAAAAATGGAAAATATTATTAAATTAATAAACTATTAATAAAAACTAAAATAGTATCTTAATGATACTAAAATAACACTTGGGTGCAAGAATACAAAAACTGGATCAGACATCATGACAGGGGAAAAGCCCAGGAAAAATCCCCGGCAAAGTAACCAAAAGCTCTCACTTTAACTTTCCCTGTTTGTTCTGCTCTGTTGGCCCTGTATTAGACAATGACAATGTGTCGTCCACATGCCATGACTCCACCACAGGGCGGCCATTGTTTCATCCCTCCTGCAGAAAGTCTTTCTTGACGCTCTAGGAAACTAAATCACTCACCCACATTAGCGGCACTGCGGCTCGCAGAGCTCCAGAAATAATCACAGTGCGCTGAAACTGCAGGGAAGAGTAGAACCGCATTTTAAAGGAAAGGCTAACAATGGGAGGAAAGGCAACATGATTTCTAACATCGTTCAACGTTACTTTTTTAGGTAATTGTGGCAGGCTACAAAATACTGCCTTGGGCAGGGCAGGATTATAGACTCGTCCAGTGGGACCAGTGCCTCAGGCCTCGGACTGCCAGGAGCCTACAAAGCCTCGGGCCATGTGACCTAAGACTGACAAAATAAACTGAACCAAAGGGCCCTTTCATCATATATAGACTATATATATATATATATATATATATATATATATATATATATATATATAGACTATATACATATATATAGAGCTGAGCGACTACATGAGACATGATACATTTTGGTTGTAGTGTGCAGCTGTATTTTTCAACATACCTTCTGATGTTCATTAATGTTTATTTGGTGCTATAACTAGTAGTAAAGTGGAAAAGATGATCATTTCATGCACCGCTTGAACTGAGGCACTACAGTCATCTGTCACGCCACATTAAAAAGCACAAAAACTGTATTTCATAATAAAATTGACAGAATTTGAAAGCTAAGGGTGTTCACACTTGGCATGTTTGGTTTGATTAAAACAAACTCTCGTGCGAGTGTAAACACTGCCATCTGAACCCTGGTGAGCACCAAACACGCGGAAAGATGGGTCCCTGTCCGCTTCCAAATGAACTCTGGTGAAATATGAATGCAACACGGACCAAAGACACATAAACGAACCAAAAACAGGACATGATGTCACAAGATGCGACCCTAAAAAGGACAGAATGCTCAAGCATACCTGTTTTTTCTTGTCATAGTCGTGTTGCCCATTACAGTTCGATACAGTCTCTTCGCAGCAGATCTTTGTTTGTGCGTGACACTGTTTTGACTCCTTTACATATTTTATAAGCTCTTCACGAGTTCTCAACTGGTCAAAATACCATCATATGTAGGCTACGCACATGCAACGAGTGCTTTTAGCCCAGCACACAGCATTGTTTAGGATGTTCGCTAAGTTCGTCACAAAATATACATCATGAAAGCCGACCAATATAGGTTGTGAATGTATCCCTATGCCTTTAGGTTCGGTCTCTTTAGGTTCAGGGTTAAAAATGCCAGTGGGAACGCTAAGTGGACCAGGACTATATGTTTTCTGTTGTTTTGTTGGTCCGGACCAGGGCTGCCCCCTTTAATAGTCGACTAATCATTAGTTGACTAGAAGAGGCTTAGTCAACCAAAATCGGTATTAGTCAGTTAGTTGCAGAAAAAAAAACTCTTGAAGTCACACAGTCTGTGACGGACAGATCGTTAACGGCAGAAAATCCAAACATTCGCCTATCATTCATCGACCTCAAATATGGCCTTTCACTTGAAACACGTAAGTAGTAGCAACTTTACAAGTCCGCTTGCTCTAACATCAACCTAGATAAATGTGCACTATTATTTGGCGCATATCCAAGTGTTTGAGTGGAGAGCGCGCTCACTGCGTGACGTGGAGGCGATCGCTTGCATTTAACTTAAAATACTGCGTCATTTTTGGTCATACAGATAAGAATAATATGAAATTTGAAACTGTAAATGGTTTGCTTTTATTTCTGTTAACTCACAACAACAGCAAATCGTCGTGCTTTTGTAAAATAATGAAAACAAACAGATGCGCTTTCTGCCGTCTCGGTCTCAAGTGAACTTCAAAAAATTAACCGAAAGTCATCATATACTGACAGACATGAGAAATACATCTATGCAAAGCTTGAAATGTCTACTTTTAAATGAACCAATTCAAATATAAAACAAATATTTCTAAGATTATGTTATGAAACGTGCATATATGCGCGTCCACTACTGCATCGTCAACTTCATCTCTGCAGCCGAAAACATACAAAACACTAGTTTATCAATAAATTATAAAAATGTTCAGATAGTCTCCTTCTGTTTTTTTTTTTCATGCCACATTCATAATCATTACGTTTGCCGGTGCGCTGTGGCAAGCTTTATGCGTGCGCTTGAACTCTGATTAAGCAATGTATTATGTATATAGACGATTAAAGGCTCATTATTATGATTTATATGGTTTATTAATATAAATGCACGATTAGTCGACTAATCGCTTAAATGTACAACTATTTGACTAGAAAATTCTTTAGTCGAGGGCAGCCCTAGTCCGGACCAAACAAATAAAGTTCACGCATCAATTTAAAAATATCACAGACTAACTTTTTATTCTGACTTCCTGTGGGGCATTCAAAAATGAATAAATGGGGTTCAAACCCACCAAAGAGTCACTAGTGGAGTCTGAAGATTGGCTTTGGTTTGAAGATCTTTTGAACAAGATGTTTGAACCCGAAAACTGTATTCAGGACGCCCTGCATATCAGTATAAGTGCGCCCCCACCCAAAACACCACTTTTAAAGTCTGAGAAGACTAAACATATGGCTAGAACACAGCGCTGGACGGAGGACTTCAAGAGAGGTGGAGATAAGTGAGGCTTTGAAGATGAAAGATAAATAAGACTGGGCAGAGGGAGAGCTTCTGACGCATTTCCATAACCTTGAAAAAGTTATTTCACCTGGCTGAAGCCAGTAAAAGACCTTTTAATAGCAGCCAAAGCACAAGTGTGGGCTTGGAGGAAGCGTTGATGTGTGTGGTATCTGGAGCAGGAGCGGGACGCTGAGGAATCCGTCCTCTTTGATGGGGTTTATGGTAGTCGGTGGAGGTGCTGGATGAGAACTGGACCCGTAATTATATCAGCGACCAAACGACATGGATTCCAGGTGTCTCTGTTCTCTATTAAAACAGACTGACATCTGCTACAGAAGGTACAGTCACACTAAGATGCACATTTTGCTTTTTAGTCAAACATCTCTATTACAGCAGGTTTAGGGATTTGATCACAACTGCTTCAACTGCAACACATCATTTGCACCGTGAACATCTACAAATCATGCAGCATTTTGTGTTTACTTTTTTTTTGTTTTGTTTGAAGTGATCAGACTTACAAACTGGAAAAAAGAAAATCCCCTTGAGACAATAAGAAATTAGCAACCATCCAAAATGAAAACACCATAGCAACCATCTAGCAACCATACAGAACACCATAGCAACCACCTAGCAACCATCTAGAAGATAACAACCACTCAGAACATGTTAGCATCATATTAACAAGTACCATTCACATTTTCTTTGAAAAATGGAAATATATCAAGTTCCTGTGCAATTTCATTGTATGCTAATTGTTTGAAAATACAAGAATTTACTATTCAACAGGGTTCCCACAACTTTTGATCAATGAATGTCCATGTATTTGTATTATCATTTATTTATATATGGCAGGACGTGTAAATATCTTTATTACTTCCTTAACATTATAACATATTAAAAATAAAACAGCAATAATAATAATAATATAATAATATATATATATATATATATATATATATATATATATATATATATATATATATATGTATGGACGTAAAAAACGTGATATATATACACACACACATATATGGACATGTGCAAATCTTAATATTTAAAATATATTATATTTTAATATATAATAAATAATAAACAAAAATAATAAAATTCTATATTATATTATTATTTATAATACATAATATATACACATTCATGATTAATGATTAAATAAAAAACTAATAATACTATATATATATATTAAACAATAATAATAAAAATTGTTTTATTTATAATACATAATAGATACACACATTTATGATTAATAATTAAATATAAAACTGATATTCACTACAGAATTAACCATGACTTTTTAAGATTTCATTTATTTCTATGACTTTTACAGGACTGGAAACCACAATTTGAAGGTTTTCCCAAGACCGTGGGAACCTGAACAGACCACAAAAGATGTTGTTTTTACAAATCACTGACATCACTGGTGCCACTAATGCTCTAATAGACTCGAGGTCCACTTAACCACCTTTTACTGCAATGCAAACATACAGTAACTAAGCAGGAGCTGCGATTTGCCAAACGAAGCAGCTCTAAACGACAGCCCTCGCAGAGTGCTAAACAAACCATGTGTGAACTCCTGACAGTCTGACGGGAAGGGCAGCGGGCGCGTTTAGTGGGTCAGGAAGACAAAGGCCTCGCGCACCAGCTCTCCAGTGGAGCATGAAGCCACCGCGGGAGTGAAACAGGAGAGGAGCAGTGGCGACTGGGAGCGCGGCCACACACCTCCTATAAGCAGGTGTCAAAGCAGCATCTATAAGGCTGTCTGGTGACAAATGCATGATTATGGAGGAGGAAGAATACAATGGGTCAACAGCAGGGATTTGACGACTGAGATACATGATGCTGAACTGGCTATTAGGAAAACCAATGTATATCATCAGACAGCTTCCTGAACTACAATTCTTACAATTAAACCTGGAATTCATACAAAACTTTCAGGTGGTGCTTATAAAACACATTAGGACTTTTAACGCTGCTCTTAACCCTGGGTTATTGACGTTCTCAACTGCTTTTGGTTTCAGACTTGTAATTCCGCAGCAAAGTTAACCTCGCATTGCGGTGCCAAACGTGTACAGTGTGAAACGATGCAGTGTTAGAATGTTACAACTGGATGCTTAGCAAACGACAACCAATCACGTGCCTCGTATTCAAATGCTCTTAACAGTCTTGGAAACACTGCGTGCTGTAACAGTAGTTTAAGAGTTTGAGGAGGAAAATGTCAAAAGGTGAGAGAAAACGCGACATTTCGAGTGAAGAGAACGTTTCACTCTTACCTTTATAGTCTGTACAGTCCATTCGGTATAAACTTGATAGCACAGTTGGCAATATAAAATATAATGACGCACAATTCTAGAGCCTTTATGTAAACAGGTAGTGTGCCGAGTTCATCCAAACAATGACAATGACAGTGAAAATATGCAAATAAGGATGTTAACCCAGGGTTTAGGAATGTACAGTTTATGAATACCCAGGATTAGTTGTTAAATTATAAGCAATCTGAAGCAAGATAACCCAGGGTTAACTATTTCAAGTGGGAAATACATACATACATACTTCTGCTCACCAAAGCTGCATTTATTTGATCAAAAATACAGTAAAAAAAAAAGTAATATTGTGAAATACTTTTACAAATTAAATGGACTGGTTTCTGTTGTAATATATTGTCAAATGTAATTTATTCCTGTGATCAAAGCTGAATTTTCAGCATCATTACTCCAGTCTTCAGTGTCACATGATCCTTCAGAAATCATTCTAAGATCATTTCTAGTTATTATCATTGTTGAAAAACAGTTTTAGCTGCTTAATTATTATTATTATTATTTATTTTTTTTAATTTTTTTGTGGAAATCATGATACACTGCCATTCAAAAGTTTAGGGTAGGTATGATTTAAAACAATAATACTTTTGTTTATCAAAGGCGCATTAAATTGATAAAAAATTACAGTTAAGACATTTATGAAATTAACAAATATTACGAAAAATTTCTGTTTAAAACAAATGCTGTTCTTCCTTATCATCAAAGAATCCTGAAAAAAAAAAAAAAAAAAAAAATCACAGTTTCCATTAAAATATTAAGCAGCACAACTATATTTAACATTAATAATAAGAAGAAATGTTTATTGAGCATCAAATCAGCATATTAGAATGATTTCTGAAGGATCATGTGACACTGAAGACTGGAGTAATGATGCTAAAAATTCAGCTTTGATCACAGGAATAAATTACATTTTAAAATATATTCACATAGAAAACCATTATTTTAAATTGTAAAAAGATTTCACAATATCACTGATTTCACTGTATTTTTGATCAAATAAATGCAGCTTTGATGAGATTGAGAGACTACTATGTTTGCAAACTTTTGACCGGTATTGTATATATATATTCTCTGTATGATGTTTTATATATATATATATGAATTTTTATTATTTAAAAAAATTATTTGAATTAGATTATTTTATCATTTTAATATTATTTACTTTAATTATTAATTAATATCACTATTCACATCTTTATATCCCGTGCAATATGTGTTTACTAATACTTTCTTATAGAAAACATATATCAATGTCAATAAATTTCAAAGTGTATGTGTGTTAAGCGTACAACTATTAATTGCAATTATTTAAAAGTCATCAGCCGGAATGTCATAATCGTGACCTCCCTCGCTAAATCCGTCAGTTTGAAAGAAGACAAGTTCTGTAAACACTGCACCTGATGTGACTGGCAGCTGTCGAACAGGTTGACGTCTACAGATGGAATGTGCATTGACTCATGGGAAGACAAAAGCAACACACAGCTGCTCTAAAACAGGTTCTATAGTGAATCTATGAGCGATTACAGCATGACAACACAAACACACACACAACAAATCCTGCATCAGAGCTCACGCACACCGTGATCCTGCTGTGACATGGCAAATTATCGTTTCAGAGGTAATTACGAGAGGAGTTAAAAGTGCTCTAATTGAGGGATCAATTCAAGATGCCGCTCCCATGATGTCTGGATTACTGCACAAAAGCCCAAGCCTAGTCCTAATGCCAGGCAGGTTGAGTCAAACTATATTAACACAAAACATGGATCTATATATCCCTAAACAGCCTTAAAAATTAGAACTGAATTAAGTCAAAACTAACAAAAAACAACCAAAAAGTAATGATGGTAATGGTATATATCAATAAATTACCATGACATATATGAATAAATGTGAATATAAATGTACCATGATACTGAATAACTACACTATTGTTTTTTAGAGCTGCTTTACAGCAGAATTTGTTTCATATTTGATGAAGTTTGCATCATTATTTTCCTGTTTATTACTGTAAAGCAGCTTTGTGACTTAACTTTTTGTAAGGGAACTAAACACTAGAAAAGTACAAAACCAGCTTCTCTAAGGAAAAACAGTTTTCCTCTTTGATGGGACCAACACGATCCCAATTGAAAAGTGATGAATGCTTTCTAAATTTGAAGTTTAATAACAACAAATCATCTTAAAAGCATTATAATGATACCTGTGATTTGGAGGGAGGGTATCAGATGTAACATGCACCAGTGCAGTGCTTACCTTTATACTCAGGTAATTATCACAGCTCCGCGACTTCACTCTGGAGTGCATAGTGCTCAGTGTCCGCACTCAGGATAGAAGAAAAACCATAAATATGCTAAATAAATAAATAGATTTAGTTCATTAATCCAGTGTAAGTCCATGCACTGAGCGACACGGAGCGCGTCAGGTCCGCTGCACCCATGACTACGTCTGCCGGTGTCTCTCCGCTCTAATGGGAAGTTTGAGAGAGAGACAGACAGCGAGCTCGGCTTCGGCCCTCCTCCCAGCTGGATAATGCATACTGATGCAATTTCCTTTAGCACTGAGAAAACACACGATCTGAGCTGCACACAAACCACAACAACACCCCCGTCCACAACTGCCCTGCAGGGGAACAAACCTTTACTACCCCCTACTTTAGAGTGGCCAAAGCCTCCCCCTCTCCTGCCTCTTTGTCCTGACAAAACAAATGGACTAGGGTTTCAGCTTATGCTGTCGCTTTTGTAAAAGAAGGAGGGGAAAAAAGAAAAAAGAAGACATCAGCATGCCATTGGTGGCTCAGGTCACTCAACTACAATGGTGCTGCTCTAAATCTTGTCAGGGAAAGTCTAATCCAAAAACTAGAGCTGACACAAACTAGAACGGTTCAAAACAAACAAAAAAACTGCTTTGGATTTCATACTTGAAGCCTTTGTATATAATGAATTTTAAATGCATTAATTATGCCTTCATGGACAATTAAGTTATAATACTTATATCTATTCAATGTTACACCTTTAGAAAGTACAATGCATTAAAACACATGACAAACAACCAAATTCAGAAGTAACAAGTAATCTGCACATTTTATAATGCATTTTAACTATTATTTATTAAAAGATACAATGCATTACAATTACGTATAAAAACAAGAAATTAAGGTTTTTGAGGAAAACATTCCAGGATTTTTCTACATATAGTGGACTTCAACAGTTACCAACGGGTTGAAGGTCCAAATGTCAGTTTCAGTGCAGCTTCAAAGAGCTCTACATGATCCCAGACGAGGAATAAGTGTCTAATCTAGTGAAACAATCTGTGATTTTCTAAAAAAAATAAAAATTATATACTTTTTAATGACAAATGCTCATCTTGCACTGCTCTGTGATGTGCCACACATTACGTGATCACGTTGGAAAGGTCACGTGTGACGTAGGTGGAAGTACCGATCCAGTGTTTACGAAGCGAACGTACAAAGACTAAGTGAAACGGCCTTTACAAAAAAAGGTAAAACAACGATGTCGGACGATTTTGAAGTTGGAGGAGAAAATGAGTTTTTCGCCCTACCGCGGTACTTCTGCCTACGTCACGCGTGACTTTTCCAACGTGATAACGTAATGCATGGCGCACATTTTTTTTTAGAAAATGACCGATCATTTTGCTAGATAAGACTCTTATTCCTCGTCTGGGATCATGTAGAGCTCTTTGAAGCTGCACTGAAACTGACATTTGGACCTTCAACTCGTTGGTAACTGTTGAAGTCCACTATATGGAGAAAAATCCTGAAATGTTTTCCTCAAAAACCTTAATTTCTTTTCGACTAAAGAAAAAAAGACATAAACATCTTGGATGACATGGGGGTGAGTAAAACATCAGGAAATTTGAATTCTGAAGTGAACTAATCCTTTAAAGTGTTGCAGATAACATATTTTGAGTTTCTGTTGATTAAACCAATTGCTTTCATTGCATTAACTCAAATTTGTAATTTTAATGAATTTCAGGTAACTTACTTTTTTAAGTTAAACCAACAATTCTTTTTTACATGGAGGATATTGAAAATCTGACAAAGTTGGTCATAAGTGAGAGCTCCATTAAATCTCATAAGCTATAAAAGAGCAACAACTGAGCTTTTATTCCAACATCTTTCAAGTTTTCTTCTGCATTTTCAGAGAAACAGTACACATTACAATAAGGTTTCATTTGTTAACATTAGTTAACATGAACTAACAATGAAAAATTCGTCTAAAGCATTTATTAATCTTAGTCAGTGTTAATCTCAGCTTTTACTGATATATTTTTAAGATCAAAAGTTGTCTGTTGGCATTAATGCATTAATGAACATGAACATTTTTAGTAATTAACTTTAACAAAGGTTAATAAAAGCTGTAAAAATGTGTTGCTCATTGTTAGTTTATGTCAGCTAACAAATAAGACCTGTAAAGTGTCATCAAAATATCTAAATCCCTAAACCAGAGCTGACACAAAATCATATGTAGGTTATCTAAACCTAAGTTACCCGGAAATTAAAAAAAAAAAATTAAATAAAAATGTTAATAAACTTAGCAATTCACTGAGGTCTGACTGGAAAGCAGACTTAAAAAAAGTTGATGAAAATATAAATCGTGAATATTTGCACGTTTTGCTGTGTGCCACACCTGAGCTGAGCGTGTGGAAAGTATGAACATGTCTGTACACTGCGATGGAATGTCTAACTCCAAACATGTCAGAGTCATCCATTACCACCCTAAACATCTGCCAGACCTGAACCACACACTGAGGAGAGAGATCATGTTAACCCAAGAGAATCACATGAAATGACTATGTGCACAGAGGAGCGAGTGTGGTATGGGTAATCATGTTAGGATATATTTAGAAGAGCTGAATTCTTTACACACAACAGTCACAGTGACACATCTCAGAGATTTGCAAGGATTTAAGTCCAGGTTTAGCTGATCTCACAATATGTTGTGTAAATATTTGCCACAGTTCATAATTACCAGGTCATCTGAATCTCAATGGCCAATTTAAGCAATAGTTCACCCGCAATCTTCATGCAGCTCTTTTCCATTCAACAACAGTTTGTAGTGACCATGTCTGGAAAACCATAAAAAATTTGATTCTGTTCCCCTCACAAACCTGTCGTATGACTTCAGAAGACTTGGAATATTGTGCACAAGTTTTATGGTCAACTGTTATGATGTACTTATGGTGTTTTTTGACATTCGTGGTCACTACGAACTGCTGTTATATGAAAAAGATGCATTTACTGTACATTTATGCATTTGGCAGATGCTTGCATTGCATTTAGGCCCTGTTTCCACCTGGTATTAAGATGCATTTTGGTCAATCGGATCACAAGTGGATGAGGGAGACACATTCCTGTTCACACATGGTATTTTAATCCGTCTCTTTTGTCCACTTTCAACCACTTCTGTCCTGATTTCTTTGAGGGGAGGGTCTATGGGTGGATAAATACATGGTTTTTTTCCAGATCTTTCAATCTAATGGACAAAATAAGCTTGCGCAATTTACATATGAACACGCCTGGAGACGGAAAAACATACGGAGAGCATCAGCATTCGTTTCTGCTCTGACAGCCGCAAGACCGGCCGTACGCGGTGAGTGTGTGTTAGAAATCAGGAATGGTGAGAGAACATTGTGCTTGGTATGTTTTTCATCTCCAAACTTGGGTCTTCAGCTGACAAAAGTTTAAATCCCGTCTGGCTAGCGTGCTTTCCATAGTGTTTACGCGTTAGGGCAGCAGGCGGAGAGTAGGCGGCATTTTGTGGCTGTTTGAATACATTCGACCACATGAGTGTTTACACTATGAAATCAATCCGTTCGGATGCGTTTTCAACTACCTCTGGAAGTGGTCGAAAGTGGACAAGCTTAAAACGTTTTAGACCCTGTTTACACTTGTGTTTAGCGTCGTACACTTGTGATCCGATCGACCAAAACGCATCTTAATACCAGGTGGAAACAGGGCCTTAAAGTCTACATTTGATCAGTTCATGCATTTCCTGGGAATCAAACCCATGACTTTGCTCTAGTGTTTGAGCTAAAGGAACGCATGAAGACTCTTAAAAAAGCATACAGGTTTGAAACAACATGAGAATGATAAATAATGACAAACAGTAAAAAATGGCACAAGCAATGCCAAGGTCATGGGTTTGATTCCCAGGGAATGCATGAACTGATCAAATGTAGATTCTGAATGCAATGTAAGTCGCTTTGAAAAAAAGCGTCTGCCAAATGCATAAAAGTAAATGTAATAAGAAAAGCACCATGTTTCAGCATATTAAAATTGCACTACATGAATTTTTGCACAAACAAACAAAAAAAAAACAGGAAATGCCTGTGGTATCTGATTGAGGTATTTAAGGGTTTTAATAAACACTGAGCCTGCTTCAGGCATCCAGTCTAATGATAATTCATCCTATTCTCCACTAGGGGGCTGCAGGTCAAGACTGAACTTGTTTAGGCCTGATATACAGTTAAATTATAGGAGCACAGTGTGATTTCAACAAGTTTTAATCGCCCAACTCCTGCTAAAGAACTGCAGTACATACTGTATAATCCTGAAGATCCACCAAAACAAATAGATAAATAAATACATTTATATAAAATTTCTAAATATTTTGCTAAAGTAAACTTTTACAATAAAATATACAATACACACACATATACAGTGTGTATATACACCAATCAGGCATAACATTATGACCACCTTCCTAATATTGTGTTGGTCCCCCTTTTGCTGCCAAAACAGCCCTGACCCGTCGAGGCATGGACTCCACTAGACCTCTGAAGGTGTGCTGTGGTATCTGGCACCAAGATGTTAGCAGCAGATCCTTTAAGTCCTGTAAGTTGTGAGGTGGGGCCTCCATGGATCGGACTTGTTTGTTCAGCACATCCCACAGATGCTCGACTGGATTGAGATCTGGGGAATTTGGAGGCCAAGTCAACACCTCAAACTCATTGTTGTGCTCCTCAAACCATTCCTGAACCATTTTTGCTTTGTGGCAGGACACATTATCCTGCTGAAAGAGACCACAGATACCAGGGAATACCGTTTCCATGAAAGGGTGTACATGGTCTGCAACAATGCTTAGGTAGGTGGTACATGTAAAAGTAACATCCACATGGATGGCAGGACCCAAGGTTTCCCAGAAGAACATTGCCCAAAGCATCACACTGCCTCCGCCGGCTTGCCTTCTTCCCATAGTGCATCCTGGTGCCATGTGTTCCCCAGGTAAGCGACGCACACGCACCTGGCCATCCACGTGATGTAAAAGAAAACGTGATTCATCAGACCAGGCCACCTTCTTCCATTGCTCCATGGTCCAGTTCTGATGCTCACGTGTCCACTGTTGGCTCTTTCGGCAGGGGTCAGCATGGGCACCCTGACTGGTCTGCAGCTATACAGCCCCATACGCAACAAACTGTGATGCACTGTGTATTCTGACACCTTTCTATCAGAACCAGCATTAACTTCTTGAGCAATTTGAGCTACAGTAGCTCGTCTGTTGGATCGGACCACACGGGCCAGCCTTCGCTCCCCTCGTGCATCAATAAGCCTTGGTCGCCCATGACCCTGTCTTGATTATTCTCAGACCATCTCAGTTTAAATCCAGGTTTTCAAACGTGTATTACAGATCAACATGCAGTGCACAACTTATCTTGGGTTAAGAGGTAAAGTAGCACTAAAGTATCTCTACATAATAGCTGTCTAATTTATAATCACTGCTTTGGTACATCAAGCTGTTCAATTCAAGGCTGTGCACAATCAACTCAGATGTTTTTCTCTGTCACTCTCCAATGACTTAATTAAAGTTAAAGTCCTGCTAAATCAGTATGTGTTATGTTCCCGCTTATTAACAGATGCTCACAGCAGCATAACGAACATTTGTCCATACAGACAGGTACAGTATGAGGAATAACAACACAAAGCAGCAGGAGGAGAAGCATCTGCCATCAACATCAGTCACGTTGTTTCCTGTTTTTCAAAAGCGGCTGCTGAAAATATCTCAAAATATGTTCTTCGGATTTAGAAAGTCCATTTTGTGAGATGCTAAAAAACAGATAAGACCCTCCCCAGTGACAGCGGCCATCTGATAACACCACCAACACAAATTAGTCCAATGTCGGGCACAGCAGCCCTGCTCGCTTTCCCATAATCGTAACTCAAGCATGCGACTGATAACCCGTGTCCACTGCGACCTACAGAAGCAGAACACAAAACAACTCTAGAGCCAAACATCTGTCCCAATACTTTGTAAATCTGACGTCGTCTCTAATACAACCAAGGAGGAATCAATGAGATTGTGACTATTACTTGCAAACATTTATTCTAATCTAATGAAACCTATCAAAATCAGATTCAGGCCATATTTCACACTAAAATCTAAAGTAAGAAAATTAGGGTTGCTGCCTTTTCAGCATCTTTACTCCAGTCTTCAGTGTCACATGATCCTTCAGAAATCATTCTAATATGCTGATTTGCTACTCAAGAAAAATGTATTATTATTATTATTATTATCAATGTTGAAAACAGTTGTGCTGCTTCATATTTGTGTGGAAACTGTGAGACTGTTTTTTTTTTTCAGGATTCTTTGATGAATAGAAAGTTCAAAAGAACAGCATTAATTATAGAAATCTTTTGTTGCATTACAAGTTTTACTTTTGATCAGTTTAATGCGTCCTTCCTTAATTAAAGTTTTGTTTGAAAGAAAAGAGAGAAAATCTTACTGACCCCAAACTTTTGAATGGTAGTGTATATACTGTAAATGTAGTTTTTATTAATATTTTGAACAAGCTTTTTTGTTTTTCCTTCAGTTTAAGTTATTATTATTATTATTATATTTATTTTTTTTTTAGCATTTTTTAACATTAATATTTAGGTTTAATTGATTTTGTTTTATTTTCAGCCTCAGTTTTAGTTAGATTTTATTTTTTTATATTTCCAGTTAGTAATTTTAGTGCTTCAACTTATTTCAGTTAGTTGGCGATTTTCATTTTTCAGATTTTTCATCTAATATTTACATTTTATTTTATTTCAGCTTTATTTCAATAAACATGTTTTTAACAGTTTTAGCTTTTGTTAACAATAATAACTTTGTGCTGCTTATATCACATTGAAACTAATTATCTGAAGGCCAGATATCACATTTAACTAATGTTTGCCATTGCTCTACTGCCAACAGAAAGTGTTAAAGGGGACCTATAATGCCCCGCACATCATTTATTATAGCTTGTCAAATTTGCCCCTGTTTGGGTGTGAGCAAAAACACGCCATTTTTGTGTGTGTTACTTTAAATGCAAATGAGCTGCTGCTCCTGGCCCCCTTTCCAGAAGAGGGCGGAGCTTTAACAGCTCACGCTTCGGTTGCTCAACAACAACAAAGCTGGAGAATCTCACGCAGCCAAAATGAGGATTGTCAGTAACGGTGTTCAGCCTTACATTATTCAAACCGGAGTCGACACTGATGGAGAGACTCAGGAAGAAGTTACAACTTTTAGAATGAAACTGGACGTTTCTGAACGGTTAGTGGATAAATTTATGTAGTTGCTGTGGAGTTGATTCAACTCATCGACTAGCATGTGCCGTCATGTTAATCTCTTGTGCAAATCCAGCGTTGAATCGACCCTCGTTTGTGAAGCAGTCCGGCGTAAAATGACGGCATGGCAACAACACTCTACTACAACAACTCTTCCTCTTCTCTAAAGCAGCCCAACATGGCCTCACTCCTTTTGTTGCATGTTCTCGGGGGCGGGGTTTATGTAAATTTTAGGGTTAGTGATGTCACCAACCCAGGAAGAAGCTCAGTTGTAGTCCCTACCAGCCGTTTGTTGTAGTCCTTAAACAGAGAATTCTTTAAAAGAAAATATCTCCCTTTGCATTGAATGTATTATATTAGGAATATAGCTGGCTCTTTGACGAATTGCTTTTGCTCCTCTTTTGAATAAAACCGTCTGCTAAATGCATAAATGTAAACATAAATAAAAATCACTCTAACCCTAACAGAATAGTAAAGTCCACACCACAACATAAAGACAGAGAGTAACAATATCAGTGGAATTACTTTCAGAACAATATTTTTTTTCCAGCTGATGAACGCTAAAAACTTTGACAGCCAATCAGAATCCATCTGTCTTTAAATGCTTAAAATAAACAAAGCTATCGCCTGTTTTTTAACGCTCTGAGTTGGAGCGTTCGCATATTTTGAGATGGTATGAGCGTCTCTGTGATTGACAGACATGGAGTGTGCTGACGTATGGTTCGTAAGCCTGATGCGGGTCAGTTTGACATCAGTGTTTGCTGAGGAGGGGACGCCCGGCCGGGTCTGTCCTGCACACACGCTCACCCTACTGTGGAATGTGACACCCTGATCTCACTGCAGGCCACCCGCGCTTTACTGCAACACTTCCTGCACGACCTCGACTGATCCTGACGGCAAATTCACTAAAAGCTCTCTTCACTGCTGGTGTCAATCATCCACTGCCAAAAGTTATGCGTCTAAATGCAACACAGGCTATAAGAAAGAAACATCACACACGAGATCTCTTTAAGATTGATTATTTCTCTAGAGTTTCAGAGGAGAACTTAACTAGTAATGCACTCATATACTGGCCAATTTGAGGTTATCAGCATTGGTCATTACGACGTTTAAAAGAAGTTTAGGGTCAGTAAGATTATTTTAGTAAAGAAATTAACACTTTTATTCTGCAAGGATGCATTGAATTGATTGAAAGTGACAGTAAAGACATTTATAATGTTACAAAAGATTTGTATTTAAATAAATGTTGTCTTTTGAACTTTCTATTCATCAAAGAATGAACTGTTTTCAACATTGATGATAATCAGAAATGTTTCTTGAGCAGCAAATCAGCATATTAGAAAGATCATGTGACACTGAAGACTGGAGTAATGATGCAGAAAATTCCCATGTGAACATAAAAGACTTTAAAACATTAAATTAAAATCTCACTGACACCAAACTTTTGAATTTGTAAGTTGCACACACACACACACACACACACACACACACACACACACACACAGACACATGCTGCAATTCAAAAGTTTTTTATGTTTCCCAGGGAGTAACAGGCAATGAACAATCCTTTCTAAAGTTTAACACAAGAGCTGAATTGTACAGCTTTGTTTTCATAAAATAATGGCAACACCAATGTTCAAGTAATCATTAAATGTATTACTATTAATAAACTGAATACACAATTCATAAGCCAAGTACCTGGTTTACAGGCAATGCAGTGCATTTCTATAGATTGTCTATAGAGCATTTCACAACATCTCTGAACAGGACTCATTCAATCAAACTAATTAAATATTCGATTCCATGCAATTAATCTAAAATATCAAGCAGAATTTACTCACAAAGGTGAATCTCTATATCCAGCAGTCAGTGTGTGTATCCTCTCTAGATCCTGTAGATGCGAGTCTGTAGACGTCATGCAGAGAAAGAGACATTAGTGCTCTGACCACCTCACATGGCCTTGAGAAAACACACTCCCACACACACACACACACACACACACACACACACACACACACACACACACACACACAGCCGGTCTGGGAATCAAGTTTTCTCTGCTGTGGGAGTGAATGGCACAGACAGAAGCCTGATATCAGATGGACACAACTCCACCAAGGACACCGATCCAAGTGTGTATTGTGTATTTTGGGAAACAGAAAAACATCATTATTGCTTAGAAGCTGCTCTTCTGTAGCTAATGGAGTTCAGTTTAATTTTAAATATGTCAGATGTTTCTCCAACAATTCCTCTAGAAAATAGAAACAAATGGAGTCAGTTGCAAGACAATTTTGAGATATTTTTTTAAAGGGGTGATTGATTATGATTTCACTTTTTTAACTTTAGTTAGTGTGTAATGTTGCTGTTTGAGCATAAACAACATCTGCAAAGTTACGACGCTCAAAGTTCAATGCAAAGGGAGATATTTTCTTTTACAGAAATCACTTTTTAAGGACTACAACAAACGGCTGGTAGGGACTACAACGAGCTTCTTCCCGGGTTGGTGACATCACTAACCCTAAAATTGACATAAACCCCGCCCCTGAGAGCACACAACAAAGGGGGTGTGGCCATGTTGGGCTGCTTTAGAGAAGAGGAAGAGTTGTTGTAGTAGAGTGTTGTTGACATGACGCCATTTTACACCGGACTGCTTCACAAACGAGGGTCAATTCAACGCTGGATTTGCACAAGAGATTAACATGACGGCACGCTAGTCGATGAGTTGAATCAACTCAACAGCAACTACATAAATTTATCCACTAACCATTCAAAAACATCCAGTTTCATTCTAAAAGTTGTAACTTCTTCCTGAGTCTCTCCATCAGTGTCGACTCCAGTTTGATCAATGTAAGGCTGAACACCGTTACTGACAATCCTCATTTTGGCTGCGTGAGATTCTCCAGCTTTGTTGTTGTTGTGCAAATGAAGCGTGAACTGTTAAAGCTCCGCCCTCTTCTGGAAAGGGGGCCGGGAGCAGCAGTTTATTTGCATTTAAAGGGACACACAAAAACGGTGTGTTTTTGCTCACACCCAAATAGGGGCAAATTTGACAAGCTATAATAAATGATCTGTGGGGTATTTTGAGCTGAAACTTCACAGGCACATTCTGGAGACACCAGAGACTTATATTACATCTTGTAAAAGGGGCATTATAGGTCCCCTTTAAACTGTACAAGAGAGATATTTTAGATTACTGGAGCTTTTTAGGGGGAAAATCTAAGAAAAGACTCAATTTGCTTTATCTAATAACATTTCTATGAAACAATTGAGATATTGAAGAGATTGCATTGGCGATTTTTCCTTCCTAGCCAGAGCCAATTTGAGTGTGTATTGTGGGAAACAGACTCCACAAAAAAAAAAAAAAAATCAATATTGCTTAAAGGGGACCAATTATGCCCCTTTTTACAAGATGTAATAAAAATCTCTGGTGTCCCCAGAATGTGTCTGTGAAGTTTCAGCTCAAAACACCCCACAGATGTCAGTTCACATAAACACAGTTGGTTATGTCTGTGAACATAAACAGCAGGGAAAGAAATCACATGTGTATATTAGATCTGTGTATTAAAGTGACAGCAGCATAAAATAATATACAGTACCTACTGCTGTATATGCTGCTAATATGAACCAAACAACAGAAGAAAAACAGTAAATCACTCACTGCTCTTGATTAAATAACTTTAGCTTTAATAAGAAACAAATGCATGAGAATTTTGAGATCTTTTCTGAAACTGCAGATAAGGCACATGTGGGGCATTTCAGGCGAAACATCTGAGAAGCAGACTTCAGCATTTGCCCTCTAATTAATCACATTTCTATCTATGAAACAGTTTTTAAGAGATTTTAAAGAGATTGCATTGATGATTTGTTCCTTCACAGCCAGGGCCGATCCGAATATGTATTGTGTATTTTGGGAAACAGAAAGGTTGCTCTTTCGTAGCTCAAGAGATTTAACTGAGTTAATTTATTTCCCTACAAAGCTTTAAGAGAAATAAAAACAAAAACAAATGGAGTCAACTGCATGACAATTTTAAGATATTTTAAGATATTTTCTGAATCTGTAGATGTGACGTGAGAAACATTTGAGAAGCGCAAAACTCAGTTTGCTGTATTTAATCACATTTATATCTACAATTGAGATAATAAAGAGATTGCATTAGTGATTTTTTCTTCCTAGCCAGATCCAAACCGAGTGTGTATTGTGTATTTTAGGAATCAGAACGTCAAGGGTGAATGTACATTCAGAAAACACACACCGACCCGCAGTATGTCCTTCTATGGGAACTACTTGACCTCCCAGTCAAACGGTGTTTAGACCACATGGAGATAATGGGAGAGGCTCAAGGGTTTATATTTAACCACACTTTCAGTGTTTGGTGAGGACAGACTCAAACATTCATCAATCTCAGTCGCAAACAATCAGTCTCAACGATGCAGTTAATAGATGGTCATTAAAAACAGACACCCTGTCCTACAGCTGGACCAGACCACATGGCTGAAAACATCATATTGTGATATATATATACACAGTATTCCATATATACAAGATCTGGACATTTAAATCTTTGTTCTGAAATGGCTTTTTTTCACTCAAAGAAATCATTTTAAACAGTCATTGTTGCCTGAATTGAATCAAAAAGTTTAATTTAAGAAAAGAGGAAAGATTCTAGTTAAAATGCACCATAATATTACTTAATCTTAATGTTTGAGGTGCTTGTTAGCAAGAGAACAGCAACAAACCACTTAAGTTAAGAAAGACCTTATATAATGGTAAGGTATTATCACTAATGGGTTTCTTAATTTTAGTGGTTTGTTGCAACTGGCTGCAGATTCCTATATTCTGCTTTGTTTATTGCTTTGTTTGTTTTTTAAGCCATTAAAAAAATTATATTATTGTGATACCAACTATTTCATATAAACTCACCCCTAAACCACATGCAAAAACAAAACAAACTGTGATCAGACGCTTTTTTCATTTGAATTCATTTCTATTGATGGCCATTCAAAAGTAGTAAAAAATAATTTCTTTTGTTTCCAGAATGGTGTGGTAACAGTATTAACCAACAGGGGAACAGACCAGACTGACAGTCAAATGTCTACAAATCCCAACCTGCTCACTATTACACGTGTAAGGTAAGAGTCAACAACTACCTCAACTACATCCATGTTCATGACGTCTCTTCTGCTTACCAAAACTGCAGTTATTTGATCATGAATACAGTAAAAACAGTAATATTATGAAATATTATTGCAATTTAAAATAGTGTTTTCTATTTTAAAATGTAATTTATTCTTGTAATACAAAGCTGAATTTTCAGCATCATTACACCAGTCTTCAAAGCCATGTTTCCATTCACCTATTTTTATGCTAATTTTAGGATATCACATAAAAAAAATGCTACACTCTAAAAAATGCTGGGTTAAAAATGGACAAACCCAGTGATTGGGTTGTTTTAACCCAGCAGTTGGGTTAAATGTTTGCCCAACCTGCTGGGTAGTTTTATTTAACCAACTATTGTTTAAAAATTACTATATTGCTCGCTTAAAATGAACCCAAAATAGGTTGGAAATTAACATTTATTAATATGTTTAATAAATGAAACATTTATTAGTAAGTTTAATGAATAATAATTAAACAATAAACATTTACTAAATGTTCATTTGATTATTATTGTTGTCTCTATAATTATGTGTCTGATTTTTAATTTCCAGCCTATTTTGGGTTAATTTTAAGCCAGCCAAATAGTATTTTTTTTTTAAATATTTGGGTTAAATAAAATTGCCCAGCAGGTTGGTCAAACATTTAACCTAACCACTGGGTTAAAACAACCCAATTGCTGGGTTTGTCCATTTTCAACCCAACTTGGGTTGTTTTTAACCCAGCATTCCCTCAGAGAAGTGTTTCACATTGCGTTTCCAAACACCAGTTATCTGATTGCCAGATAACATGACTGAGTTTGTGTTTGGTCTGCGCGCTCTGAGAAGTCATTTATGATGTTGGAAAAAGAGCCACAGTGGCTTCCCTGATTGCAGCAACTTCCATTTTTATTAAGGATAATTTGCGTAAATTTCCCAGAAAGTGACGATTTTGTTCTCTTCAACACATGGGATGAAAATAGAAATCTTTTGTAACATTATAAAAGTATTTACTGTCACTTTTGCATTTCTTAATTTTATTTTAAATCTTACTTGGTAGTGTATTGCGGTTCCCATTAAAATATAAAGCAGCACAACTGTTTTCAACATTGATAATAATCAGAAATGTTTCTTGAGCAGCAAATCATCATATTAGAATGATTTCTGAAGGATCATGTGACACTGAAGACTGCTGAAAATTCAGCTTTGATCACAGGAATAAATTACAGTTTACAATATATTCACATAGAAAACAGTTATTTTAAATTGTAATCATATTTTCACAATTTTTGCTGTACTTTTGATCAAATAAATGCAGCCTTGGTGAGCAGAAGAGACTTCTTTCAAAAACGTTTGACCAGTAGTGTACACGGTTACACTCAGTTGTCACTGCACACAGTATTTTATCGCAGAGGAACTCCAGGGATCATTCGCACCTGTCATCCATCCGCCCCCTGCCGAGTGTGTGTTCAGACATACAGACCTGAGAACACAAAGGCCACTGTCTTCTCTATATCGTAAGCACAGGTGGCTGGAGAACCGAGGCTTCACGTTACACAAACACACACACACTCTTGTGATATCAGCTGAGGTTTGACTCTGGGAATGTGATCCAACACACAGGCCAAATGGAGAAGGAAAACTACCTTGACCCAAACACAGAGTTCAGACTTGAGGTTAAAGGTCAGTAAACACAGCCTGCGGTCACAAAATAACAGTGCCAAAATGAACGTCTATGAAGGGCACAACTTTAATCTTGCCCATAAAATTTGGAGAAGCCTCAGTTTCTGAAAACCATGCCAATTCATAGATACTTTGGATATTGGTGCAGCAAAATATAAAGCAGAAGAAAATTAATTCTACTGTCATTTTTGTATCCTTCGCCAGAAGTTTGATTGACAGGCGATCTAACCAATCATAACGCTGAATCCGCCATCTTGTCTGACAAAGCAGTCAGGGGAGTTAGTGGATTAACGTCGGTGGACTTAAACCTGAAAAATGGTGTGTATTGACGTCTTTCTGCGTTCAAAGGGGGCGGGTCTTTGTGAACGGTCAATTGCAGGTAAAAAAAAAAGTTTGCGTTTAAACGAATACATTTGAATTAGCTACAATTTTGGCAACACTTTACAATAAGGTTCCATTTGTTAACATGAGTTAACTACATCAATTAACATGAGCTAATAATGAAATATACTTCTAAAGCATTGATTAATCTTAGTTCATTTTAATTTCAACATTTGCTAACACATTATTAAAATCAAAAGTTTAGTATCTGTTAATATTATTTAATGGATCTGAGCTGACATGAACTAATGAACAGCTGTATTTTTATTAACTAATGTCAAAAGATTAATAAATACTGTAACAAATGTATTGCTTTTTGTTATTCAATGCATTAACTAATGTTAACTGATGGGGACCTTATTGTAAAATGTTACCACAATTTAAAAAAAAAAATATCTGGCTAACATGAAAAATTGTTATGTGGAAGCACTGGATCTTAATCTTCATAATCTTCAGAGCAATTTCCCTTTGCGGACACAATAAAAATGTGGTTCCAAAATACATTAAAATGTTTTAAAGATGCTTAAGTTATCTAAAATAGACATGCAAACCAAAAAAAAAAAAAAAAAAAAATCCCTAGAAACTCAATGGATATTTTTGAAAAAACAGACATTTAAACATTTAAAACATGCTGGAACAAACCAGCACAGAAACCCACCAGGGTTATTATACTCTAGTTAACTAAAACTACAACCATAACAACACATTTTTAATACTTGAAATAAAAAAATGTTAACTGAAATTAAATAAAATATTTTAAAAAATGTGTTTTATTTCAGCTAGTCGCCAAAGCCACACTTCTCATTTTAGTTTAAGTTGATGTACTAAAATATCTCAAATAAAAATTACTAAAAACTATATAGACTTTTAAAAAAAACTAATAAAAATGACAAAAACACACAACAAAAATTCTTGAACTTTAGCTAAAATTTAAAAACAAAAATAAAATATAAAGATAAAAACTAATTCCAAATATTAATGAAAACTATAATAGTATGTAAAGGATTATAAAATAACCCAGAATCCCAGCGCTCACCTTCTTCTGTTGTTGTCCTTTGACTCCACAGACTGCTGATCCGGAGCGCTGGACTGTGCTGACAGCTGTCTAACCAGAACACAGACGCCACATGTTTCATCAGTCACTCTGCTTGGCCTGAGGAAAACATGAAACCTCAAATAAGTCTTCAGTGGGGCGTGACACTCTCGTCTAATCTGTTTATTCCATCTTTCTTCCATACTGTCCGGAAGCTGCAGCATTTTATCACACAGTATGCATGGATTTGTGCCAGAGCCTTGAAGTGAGCACACCTTCTATAGAACATTATCTTGAGAAAAACGATAAGATCATCATAGCATGTATGGTGGGATGGACTATGTTTTTTAAGTTTTAAAATATGAAGCAATAGATATATTGTTCAAAAAGAAGACAATCGTTGCATCTGAAATTGAATACTTCACTATACTATATAGTATGCAAAAAACAGTATGCCAACAGAGTAGTATGTCCGAATTTATAATATTCGAAAAACAAAAAGGGAAAAGTACCCACATGACCTACTACTTCCAGCGAGATTCTGAAATACGCATTCGATAGACACTTTACTATCCCATGAGGCCACGGGAGAGGAATTATGAATGGAGATGAAGTGACGCAAGTGGCGCTGGTATGTCACATGACAGTAACAACATGGCCGATGTAGTACGTCCGAATTTAATACATACTTTTTTAACGGTTGCAAACTAAGTTGTCAAATGGAGTACCTACTTAGTAGAACTGCATGATTCTGGATAAATTGAGAATCACAATTTTTTGTTTTAAATAGAAGTCACAATTCTCCCACAATTCTGAACAGACAACTAAATAAAATAACATGTAAATTACTAGAGGTTCTGACAAAATATTAACTGCTGCAGTCTATTTAAAAATTATTAATTAATTAGAATGAATATTTAAAAACAATTTCTTTGAATGAATGATTCAATGACTCACTCATAAAGACTTCACTTGTTTCATGATTCAATGACTCACTCATAAAGACTTCACTTGTTTCAATACTGGATGAATCAGTGTTTTTGAATGAATCTGTTGAATGAATGATTCAATGACTCACTCAAAGACTTCACTTGTTTCATTACAGAATTCATCAGCATTTTTGAAAAAATCTGTTGAATGAATGATTCAATGACTCACTCATAAAGACTTCACTCGTTTCATTACTGGATGAATCTGCATTTTTGAACAAATCTGTTGAATGAATGATTCAATGACTAAATGACTCACTCAAAGACTTCACTTGTTTCATTACTGGATGAATCAGCGTTTTTGAAAGAATCTATTGAATGAATGATTTAATGACTCACTCATAAAGACTTCACTTGTTTTATTATTGGATGAATCATCATCTTTGAATGAATCTGTTGAATGAATGACTCACTCATAAATACTTCACTTGTTTCATTACAGTATGAATCAGCGTTTTTGAACAAATCTGCTGAATGAATGATTCAATGACTCACTCATAAATACTTCACTTTTCATTAGTTGAATTGAATCAAGATCGCAAACTTTTTACGATTATTCATGCAGCTCTACTACTTGAGACAGTATGCGATTTTGGACGCACTGAATGTCTTGGACACTTTCTATTCTGGTTAATTGTCAAACTTTGGATGATGTTAATAGTTAATTTGATAGTTAAACTACACCTGTGGTTTTTCGGCTTCTGCTTGTGTGAACTGACTTCAGACAACCACAAAAAAATGATCTTGAGACCAGTTGATTAAAAATTATTTTAAAAAGTGTCTCTGTTCTGAGAAAACCTCTAGCATCAAGTGTTTGCAGATGCCACTAGTTCAGGACTTTTTTTTGTTTTGTTTTTTAATGTGACATGTGTCCAAATAAAACATTTGGAGCCTCTGTATGTTGAGGTCAGTAAGATTTCTTTAAAGAAATGAATACTTTTATTCAGCAAGGATGCATTAAATTGATCAAAAGTGACAGTAAAGACATACAGTGTTACAGAAGATTTCAATTTCAAATCAATATTGTTCTTTTGAACATTCTATTCATCTAAGAATCCTGAAACAAAATGCATCACAGTTTCCACAACAGTATTAAGCAGCAAAACAGTTTTCACTGGTGAGCAGAAGAGACTTCTTTCAAAAACATTAAAAAAATCGTACCAACCCCAAGCTTTTGAACAGCAGAATGAACAGTGGAACACACACATAGCAGCTCACCCTCATTGAGCCCAGATGAGACCAGATGTCAGGCTGTATTGTCAAATGGATTACAGGAAACACTCCGCAAACACCTGCAGGTGTGCATTCCACACAAGGGCAAAACTAGACAAAACTCCTCCTTCATATCAATAAAATCCTGTCTGAGCTTTAGAGATCAGAGTCCACCAGTCAGTGGCGTAATGGACTAATTCACCCAAAAACTGAAAACCGTGTCATTATTTACTCACCCTCATGTCATTCCAAACCCATGGAACACATTCATGAATCTTCACTTCATAGTAAATTCTTACGGGTTTGGAACGACATGAGGATGAGTAATTGGGTGAACTATCTCTTTAATGAACAGGGGTGAAATACATTGTTAAGTCCAGGTATACGATTTTCAAAGGCTACGATTAGGGTGAGAAGGAAGAGAGGCTAATGGCAGCTGTATATCAAACACCTGGATTGTTAGGCTTAGGGTTAGTCGAGTCTTTCATTTACTGAGGAAAGGACAAAAATTACAGGCCAATGCAAGAAGAATTTATGCAGGACAAACTTGCTAAAGGCTTTGAAACATTCACAGCTAGTGAGTCAGTGATGGATGAATGAACAGGTAGATTTTTAGACAGTAGAGCTTCAGTTCCACGTTCATATGAGAAAGACTGTAAATATCTCAGATGGGCGTTTTCTGCAGGTCAAAGAAAATGTCAGTGTGGTTTGGAGTAGTTTAGAGAAGCTGTGGACGTGACTCATCTGTTGACCTATATTACCAAAGCTCAAATATCACCTTTCTCTCTTATAAAGGACAAATAAAAAACAACAATTCAACATTTTCTGATGCAAAAACTAATACTAGAGTGTTGTTTGTTCACTAGTAAAATTTATGTTTCAAAAATGATCAAAAACATTAACAAATTTGCATGGGGATATTAAAAAAAAAAAAAAAAAAAATTGAGGTATCAACTTTTTCTCAGATATTTCTGATAAAGGACAAATAAGCTACATTTGACATTTTCTGATGCAAAACTAATACTAGGGTGACATGTTTGTTCAAATCAATGTAAGCACTAGTAAAAGAAGTGCTTCAAAAATGATCAAAACTTGGGGATATTTAAAAAAAAAGCTGAAGTATTATCTTTCTCTCATATATTTCTGATAAAGGACAAATAAAAAAGAAACTACATGTGACATTTTCCAATGCAAAACTAGGGTGATATTTGCTCAAATCATTATAAGCACTAGTAAAAGCTGTGCTTCAAAAATGATCAAAAACATTAAATAAAAAACATTTGGAAAAAAAAAAAGCTGAACTATCACCTTTCTCAAATATTTCTAATAAAGTACAAATAAAAGAAATACATTTCAACATTTTCTGATGCAAAATTTGAAGTAAGAGCGCAGTGTTTGTTCAAATCAGTCTGTGCACTAGTAAAAAATATGCTTAAAAAAATAATCAAAAACATTAACAAATTTGGGGATATTTGAGACATTTTATAAAATGTTACTATTGATATCACTCTGCGCTACATTTCCATTGATTTTCTAGACGGACATGTTTGACTGTTGCGCATGCACCTCATGTGTTTTGCAGTGTCTCGTGCACGAAATGCCGTTCTAAAAGCGCGGTGCTCAAAATTAAAATAGCTTCAACTTTTAGAAATGTAAAATTCATCTCTTTTGGAGATCAACCAATAATCGGTTTTACCGATATTTAAGCATTTTTTCCATAATCGAATATCGGTTTTGTAATATCGGATTCACTTTAGTGAGTGCATTTTTTTTTGCACTCTTTCAGACTCCTATTTATTGATGTAGAAGTATGTTTTGTTTTGTATGCAAGGACGGAGAAATAAAACAATAAATAAAGATCGGTTCTGCATATCGGTTATCAGGAAACAAACATGCAAATAATCGGTATTGGTATCGGTTATGAAAAATCAATATCGGTCAATCTCTAATCTCTTTTCCTTTCCACTGCTTGCAAAAATGAGTTGTGTGTGAATAGCCCCCGAAACTGTTACCTGAATTTGATTCACATTGAAATATTCAAAAGCATGAAAGGATCATGTACATTTCCACTTGTGGAAGTTGGGAGATAATTGAAGAATTTTTCAGGAAACCAGCCCCTCATTGTTTCCAGTAAAGCCTCAGAAATGAGCAAGAGGCATGAGACACGACACGCTCCCTTGAGTTCATCCTGTATCGCAACATAAAGGCAAGAGGAGTAAACGGACACCCGTAGGGAGGGATGGAGAGGGAAGATTGAGCACGTGGGCGAGGTACTTCCTGTTTTCATTTGGGTTAATTATATTTTCTCCAGAGGATGGTTCATATCTAAAGAGAAATTCTTCAAGACTGTGGCATAAGCAGCACTGCTAATGCAACCAAACATACACAAAATAATCAGAGACAAACGTCCCGCTTATAAATAATAACTCACATGCTTTGAACTGATGGAATGTACAGTATAACTTGAATGCAATGCAAGTTGGCAGATGTTTTTTTCCTTAACAAATGCATAAATGTAAAAAAAAAAAAAAAAAAAAGTGTAAGTAACAGTGACGTCAAACTGACAACTGCTAATTAGGCTTTAATGGCTTTACAAAATGTACTGTGCTGATTGCATGAAGCGTAATTTGTCAGACTTTAGGAGGTAACCGCATGGTTTCAGTTAGAGTTAGGGTTATACGCTATAAAGTTTGGATTTTTTTTTAGTTTTTTAAATATTATTACAATTTAAAATAACTGTTTTCCATGTGAATATATTTTAAAGTGTAATTTATTCCTGTGATCAAAGCTGAATTTTCAGGATCATTACTCCAGTCTTCAGTGTCACACAAAGTCATTCTAATATGCTGATTTGCTGCAACCAAACAAAACTTTACAAACTTTATAATCAAAAATTAGGAGCACAATGTCACATAATGGCTGTCCTTATGTAAACTAGATCATTTGCGCAGTTATCTCTGTAATGGCTCTTTCCGGTTTGGTAAAGTGTTTGTCCAAGATGGATCCCTAAGCTGTAGAGTTTGGTCTTTTTGTGCTAGATGCCAAAAATACCCTTGATGACGTGTATTTGAATACTACAACCACCTCTGACGATTTACGAGTCCATTTTAACAGACATAAAGGGGTCCTTGATTATGATTTCACCTTTTTAACTTTAGTTAGTGTGTAATGTTGCTGTTTGATCATAAACAACATCTGCAAAGTTACGACACTCAAAGTTCAATGCAAAGGGAGATATTTTCTTTTACAGAAATTGCTTTTTAAGGACCACAACAAACGGCTGGTAGGGACTACAACGAGCTTCTTCCCGGGTTTGTGACATTACTAACCCTAAAATTTACATAAACCCGCCCTCGTGAACACGCAACAAAGGGGGTGAGGCCATGTTGGGCTGCTTTAGAGAAGAGGAAGAGTTGTTGTAGTAGAGTGTTGTTGACATGCCGTCATTTTATGCCGGACTGCTTCACAAACGAGGGTCTGGATTTGCACAAAAGATTAACATGACGGCACATGCTAGTCGATGAGTTGAATCAACTTCACAGCAACTACATAAATTTATCCATTAACCATTCAGAAATGTCCAGTTTCATTCTAAAAGTTGTAACTTCTTCCTGAGTCTCTCCATCAGTGTCGACTCCGGTTTGAACAATGTAAGGCTGAACACCGTTACTGACAATCCTCATTTTGACTGCGTGAGATTCTCCAGCTTTGTTGTTGTTGAGCAACAGAAGCGCGAGCTGTTAAAGCTCACACATTCTGGGGACACCAGAGACTTATATTACATCTTGTAAAAGGAGCATTATAGGTCCCCTTTAAAGGTGAAGTGTGTAATTTCTTTTTCATGTTAAAATACTTTCTCGTGTGCCAGTTTAATAAGCAGAGGCTACAAGTATATTTTTTGTTTGTTGAGACAGCAAAATGTTTAACATTGTGACTCTGTGGCGGTTTCAAAACATTGATCTGTTTGTTTGAGCGGCCCGAAGCGCTAACATTAAGTTTGGGACAGAAATCACACACTTCACCTTTAACTATGACAACAACTGAGGCACAAATCCTTGGCTGTGTCCAAAACCTAAAAAAAACTTTGCCTAGATTCTTCGGTGGATTCAGTCTGTAGAAAATATAATTTTATAAATAGTGATTAAACACGTGCTGAGCTCTACATATGTTCTTTATCATCAGCTTTGGACGACAGTCTGAAACTGGTTTCAAACACATGCCTGTGAATTCACAAAAGGACCGAGTGGCAAAGTAGTTTCAAGACTGTGAAAACCTCTAGTGGTGGGCAAGAATATTACAGTAAATATAAAAGTTCATGAGGGGCATTAGACATCATCTAATGGCTCTGCAATGTTTTCTAAGATTTTTCACACTAAAAAAAGCCAAATCTGAGGGAGATGCAAATACACCGCCACCAAAAACTAACACTCAAGTGGAAAATTCTACTCGAAACTACACACTAAAATTTGCGGAGAGGGCTAGTTTGATGTTTACAAGCATTTTCCTCCATTCTCATCTGTAGCGCATTAGTATTCTAGTTGCACTGGCCAGAAGAAGAGCAAGAGGAGGCGGGTGGAGAAAAGCAGCCCATCGTGTCACTGGCTGCATGGGACGCCCGTCCACTTCTAACTGCACATTGCTAAGCAACTGCTTGAAGAAACAGAGAATTTGTACAGTGTTTGGTGAAAAAGTTGCAAAATGGTTCTTGAAAACTCTTGAAATCCTATTTCATGCATAGCTTTTTATCATCTTCTGCATGTCAAAATTTGTCACTTAGCACAGTTTCTTACTGATTTCAGAAGTTGGCATGTAATAAAATACACGCAGAACACAATAAATAAGTAAATAAATGAAGAGAAACTAATTGCATTTCTCTGAGTAACTGCACAACAGCTACCAAATGCAGAAATTGTCTGTAATGTGTCACAGCAGATACTGCCAATGAAGGGTGTAACTAAGATCACACAAGATGTAATTGCATTAACACAGCAATAAAATTTCCCCACATCAATGATCACTGAAAGGGTTTATAACAGCATTTAAAAAGCTCTGAATGATGTGAAACGCAACATGAAAAGCACATTTACAACATCTGCATTTAATGCGCTGTGAGATCTACAGCCATCAGTCCTTCACTTAACAAGCACTTATTACACATGGCAGCAATTACCTCTCGCTGAATGACACCCGAGGAACTGAACAGAAATAATAATTACCATAACTTGCATTACAGTGTCTTGGTGTACTGGGAGTACTTAAAGACAAAATAACCAGTAATGAACCAAATATATGCCAATATTTGCTCTTCTTTAAAAAAATAACATTGTCATGATAACCCACACCCTTGGCTGATTAGCAAACATCTAAAGTATTCGGTTGTTAAGTCTGACGTCACGTTGCAGCGCTTCCGGGTCCAAACGCTCTATCTCATACCACAAGAAAACAACAAATGGTGCTAATATACACACACAATGTGGTGTAATACTTCCAAAATGATGGCCAGATGGCCAGACAGTGATTCATCTTTTATAAATCGTTAAAATATTAATGTCTTTGACGCTGTGAGCACGGAGACTGTTGTGAAGACTGTAAGTAGTTAAAATGTTTAACTTTAAAATGTTAAATGTTTAATATGAATAAATGGCGCTCATAAACGGCCGTGGAGATGCCATTCTCAAGTGAAATGAGTAGAGGCTTGGACCCAGAAACGGCGTTCCTTACATCACGACTTAACAAGCGGATACTCTAAAAATGATGGGTTAAAAACAACCCAAGTTGGATTGAAAATGGACAAACTCAACGATTGGGTTGTTTTAACCCAGCAGCTGGATTAAATGTTTGCCCAACCTGCTGGATAGTTTTAATTAACTCAACTATTGTTTAAAAATTACTGTATTGCTTGCTTAAAATGAACCAAAATATGTTGGAAATGAACATTTATTAATATGTTTAATGAATAATAATTAAATAATAAACATTTTGGGTTCATTTTAAGCCAGCCATATAGTAATTTTTAAACAATAATTGGGTTAAATAAAACTGCCCAGCACGTTTGGCAAACATTTAACCTAACCGCTGGGTCAAAACAACCCAATCGCTGAGTTTGTCCATTTTCACCCCAACTTGGGTTGTTTTTAACCCAGCATTTTGTAGAGTGTACCAAAATCAATCAGTATTAACTTTTATCATGATGCACATTTTTTCTGTTTTCAAAAATGTGCGAATAATTTTGTAATAATTAGTGTAATATACAGTCAAACCAAAATGTATTCAGACACCTTGAACATTTCATTCATTGATTCAGTTTATTCACTATAGTTTAACAAAAATTGTAATAAAATATGACAAGATCTCAGAGTTTTTTACAGGTAGTCCACTGTATGAAGAATTTTTGGTTATAATATGTCACAGTTTACTTAATTTTGTTATCCTCACTTACATAAATGAACTATAGTGTCCTGCACCCACTAGTAAAAATATATCAAAAATATAAAAAATGTCTGAATAATTTTTGGTTTGACTATAAGTGCATATGGCATCCTGGTCTCCAAATATGAATTGAATAATGATTGTTAATTGTGTCAAAAATGAAACACTGGTCACATGACAAGAAATAGAACCCATCAGGCCAAGCATGAGCAAACAGGGACAAATGCCACTTTTATGCACAAAATATCCTTTCTTTTGTAATCCTACACACTCCTGACGCTCCTCAAATACGTCGGTCAAGATTCAGAGCGAAGGAAAATCGTACCTGATTCAATTAGAATCAAATTAGTGTGGAAAGAAAAAGTTGCCCTGTTTTGTTTGGAAGTCCCGTTCCAAAATTAGTGAACCATTTTCCCTGTGGATTCAACTCAAGAGGCTTGGAGCTTAATCAAGTGGAAATTGGGGATAGACAGAGGGGGTAGAAGGGCAGAATGAGGCAATTGTTCAACTCTCTCTTTGATGTCAAAGCAATGAGCCCCAACAAAAATATACAGGCGCAACCAAGCTGACGCTCGCAAGTTGAGAAAAATTTAACATAAACGAATCACGTGCATGATTGCCTGTGTGATTAAAAGGATAATGCGTGCTATATGTACAAACAAATCCAAAATATCACACCTCGGTCGCCGTCCAGCAGTGCATCAGCACTGTAAGTGAATTCTCTTCTCTTCAGACAGGCCATTATGAGGCAGATGTATGTATTGTTATATCTAATCTGTTCTTTTTCTACGTAATTCTCCCTTCAGCATCTCAGAAAGCACGCAGACAAACTCCCAGTGCCTCTATTGTGTTGCAGAGCTTTTCTCATGCGTGTGTCTGAATGCGAGTCAGGGCTGCAGATAATCACATTTTCCTAAGAAAGGCTTAGTCGTGCAAAGTAGCGCAAGTGTCTCTATAAGAGTAAAGGGATGCATTAACAGGACCTGCAGCGTAACATCTTCAGCAAAAGTGCTCTGGGAACAAGTGTAGTCGATACAGCCGATGCTGATGCAGATGTGAGCAGGTGGCTGAAGTAATGCTGAGATATATATGGGCCATTCAACAGAATTGGTTCAAAGTCAGAGTTGGAATGTGTATTTTTCCACAAATTTTGTTTGTATGCAAATTGTACAATATCCACGGTACACATTTCTAGTAATTGTGCAGTTAATTCTCATATTGTATTTTCAGAAAGTTTCGGAATATTTATCCTCTCCCCAAATTTGTCATTACCGAAACACAATAATATATAATTTATAAAGAAGGGTTACATTGACCTATTAAGATTTTGTTTACATCTACCTTTTAAGTATTTTTTTTTTTTTTCCACTGGTAAAACCATAACAATTACAATTTTAACAATATTTCAAGTGTAATTTATGAGATTTGTTGTATTTTGGATCCAATCTTTCTTTGTAAAAGGCATAAAGTTTATCATATTGATTTCAAAGTTAATGATTCATTAGTTTGAATATACATTGAACCAAACACTATAACATCTTAGCTGATAATTCAATATACTTTATTTTTGACAAAACATCCCATGTTTCGGTCGTGACTGCATATTTTCGGTAGTGACAGTACTGTGTTGGTAGCCACCACATCACATCACAGACTTTTAACTCACATACTAATGATTTGCATAACTCTTCCCCCAAATAAATGATTATGTGTTCCCTTTTGTCACTACCAAAACAATGATGACATGTTTCGGTCGTGACTGTTTCGGTAGTGACAATTTTAGATACTTTTGTGTCTAGCTCAAAGATACTAATCAGCACATGGTTATCTAGCACAGTTCTGGGGTGCGTTTCCCGAAAGCATCGTTGTTGAACCATGGTCGTAAGTTCCATTGAACTCTATTGGTAACGTCAGAACTTGCGACCATAGTTCGCTTTGGGAAACGCACCCCAGAATAGTTGTACACAAGGAAAAAAAAAAAAAAAATGACAGAATAACACTCAAAAAAAACAAAAAAAACAAAACAAAGATGTCACAACCGAAACTTAACCACTTGTTTTGGTCGTGACTATTTTGGTAGTGACAATTTTAGATACTTTTGAGCCTAGCTCAAACATGCTAATCAGCACATGGTTAGCTAGCACAGCTCTGAACAGTTGTATACAGAAAAAAAATAAAATAAATAATGAATAACACTCAAAAAACAATGATGTCACAGCCGAAACTTCACCACAAGTTATTGTTTCGGTAGTGGCAATTTTAGATACATTTGAATCTAGCTTAAAGATGCTAATCAGCACATGGTTAGCTAGCACAGTTTGAAACAGGTGTACACAGAAAAGAAAACTAAATTTTACTGAATAACACTCAAAAAACAATGATGTCACAACCAAAACTTCACCACATGTTTCAGTTGTGACTGTTTCGGTAGTGATAATTTTAGATACTTTTGAGCCTAGCTCAAAGATGCTAATCAGCACATGAACAATGTTGTCGTTATTGTTTCGGTAGTGATAATTTTAGATACTTTTGAGCCTAGCTCAAAGATGCTAATCAGCACATGAACAATGATGTCGTTATTGTTTCGGTAGTGACAATTTTAGATACTTTTGAGTCTAGCTTAAAGATGCTAATCAGCACATGGTTAGCTAGCACAGTTCGGAACAGTTGTACACAGAAAAAAAAAAACATTTTATTGAATAACACTCAAAAAACAATGATGTCACAACCAAAACTTCACCACATGTTATTGTTTCGGTCGTGACTGTTTCGGTAGTGACAATTTTAGATACTTTTGAGTCTAGCTTAAAGATGCTAATCAGCGCATGGTTAGCTAGCACAGTTCTGAACAGTTATACACAGAAAAAAACTAAATTTTAACAAATAACACTCAAAAAACAATGTCAAATCAAAACTTCACCACATGTTTCAGTCGTGACTGTGTCGGTAGTGACAAATTTAGATACTTTTGAGCCTAGCTCAAAGATGATAATTAGTACGTAGTTAGCTAGCACAGTTCTGAACAGTTGTACTTTTGAACACATTTAACTCAAAATTATGGTACCTATCTACTATGAAAAAGAGGCTATGAGAGGGAGGGACACAGGAATATTTCGTGATCAAAAATATAGGGGTGTGGTTAAAATCAGTCTCAGCCAATGGACTAAAACATACACTGTTTCGGTAGTGACATGAAAATGCGGGACACATTTTTTTCCTTAAAGTTTCATGATTTAAAATAAAATATTTTTTTTTTACTTTTAAAAAATCAAAAATATATATTTTTAAAAACAACAATGGAAAAAAAAAAAAGCAAAAATTATTTCAATAACATTTTATTTTACAAATTTAGGGTTTAGGACAGCCACCTCCCAATTGAAAGTACCCAATAAATCATGATTTTATATATTAAGCTAACTGATATTTTAAATATTATTGTGGGATTCAATAGATAACAGAAGGATCTTAGTAAACATCTAAAATTTGAATACGTAATGCTTTTTAAATGTGTATTTTGGTTGTGGGACAGCAGTTTGCACCAATTCTGTAGAATGGCCCATATATTTTATATATATATATTAGCATAAGAGGTGCACACAAAACTGCAGCACTGAAATGAACATTATTTTAAACAATATTCACAAAATAACATTTGAAAACAGTAAATATGCACTGTGCAGCAAGGTAGATTTTTTGGGACTGACATCAGGCATCTCAAAATATCATCAGATTAATCAGCCTGAACAATATATCGCTCTAACCATTAATATATCACCCAAATACATTAAAACCAAGCTCTTTCCCAACATGCATGTGTATGTAATGTAACTACAAAGAAGGTTTCCCTGCTAAAATAATACATTAAAACAGCATAAGATGATACAGTATGTGTTTTAAGCATGGTTTCCCTTAAGCATCATAAAATACTTGTTACTTTATATTAAACATGATATTTAAGATAAAAATGTTTCAGTTCTCTTTTTTTGTCATCTTAGGCCCTTGTTGCACACTCTGCATGTTGAGTTAGAGATTATCCAGAGCCAGAATGTATTAAGAGCTCTCTTACCTTCTCTATGTGAGGTGCAAGTGCAGAGCAGCCATGCGTCGCGTCAGTTCCGCGCGTCTCCGTCGCGCTGCGCGTTTGAGCGCAGATGAAGGAATGTGGGTGACCGTGTGAAAGTGGCAACGCTTAACTGGCATTATTTTCTAACTTCCACCCACTCCGAATGGAAACAGCCAGTTGTCAATGGCAGAGGAGGTTCTCTCGCGCAGCACAAAGTAGGTACATTAGCATTTCTCCGACCCTCCCCTCGCTTTTCACGGATGGCATTGTGTGGCGCGGTTGGGGTCCTTATTTGGCCCCCGATTAAATCCTCACTGGCCTGCGCTGAAAAACGACTTATAACCAGTTATAGTCTGACACATCGCGTTAAGACCTTGTATTATAGGCCTATATGCTCTTCTGTGCTGAATGCACCGACACGAGTTTACAAAAAGCTTTAGATGCTGTTACAAAAAAGTTTTGGCGCTACAAGTGTCATAGTAAAAAGGTTAAAGACACTTGACGCCCCATTTTGAGGTTCCTCAGACTGACAGAACCCTCTGGATAGCCTAACATGTCCTTCTCAGATATCTTGTTGTGTATACTGACATAACTTGATTATACATCTCAAGTCTTTCCTTTATGATGCGGTTACTGATGGCTTTAAAGTTCTTGAAGAAACTTAAGGGTTCTTAAAGGTGCAATGTGTAAATTCTAGCGGCATCTAGCGGTGAGGTTGCAAACTGCAACTAATTGCGTACACCCCTCCCTTTCGGAGAAGGTACGGTGGCCGTCTGGCCGACACAACACAAAGATGTCGTCATCTGAGACAGCAGAGTAGCCTGTGTGAAGCAATGAGGTTTCTTCTTACTTCTAACACAGAATTGTCTAATAAAACAGACGACTACTACTACTACTACTACTTCGTGCGTATTCAACGTAGTGACGATTCAAGCTGCCTGTAAAAACACGAATGATTTAGAAAGACAAAAAACATAGTGTCTAAACGCTCTGTAGAGTGTTTGTCCATTTAGAGCTGCTGTAGAAACATGCCGGCGCATAATGGCGACTTGACATGGAGGGGGGACCCGTGGTGTATGAGATAGAAATGGCTCATTCTAAGGTAATAAAAACATAACGGTTCATTATGTAAGGTCTTTATACACCACTGAAAACATAGTCATGTATATTATATTGTATTTCTGTCAATAGATCTTCCTACACATTGCACCTTTAAGAGAAGTTTCCAGAGGATTTCAGAGGAAAATATACACTTTTTGCAGTTTTGCCTTCTTAGGGGTGTGACAGATGAATTTCATAAAGGACAATGTTTTATGAAGAGGTCATTAAACTGCATGAATAATAAATAGCCTATAGAAGAATTAGCAAAATGTAGTTTTAGATAAAATAGAAGTACAGCATGTCAACAAATCAGTTTTATAATGTTTTGTGCTATAGGCCTACTAGTTGGTTTGTGTCTCTAAATCATTCCATCCTACTTGATAAAAAATTACACATACCTGTAACAAAAATAATCAAAAGATAGTTAAAAAATATCCAAATGAAGTTGACATCCTCACATGTTAAAAACATGGAATTTTGTTTTCAAGTTATTGTTACATTTTTCATGAAATTTGTTTTATTGATGAAATTGATTGAAATTAATGTTTAATGTAATTTAAATTGATGTTTTAATGTAATTTAAATGCAATGTTACACTGTTACATTTATAAAATTAAAAATAATTAAACATGTTTTATCAGAAATGTCTGTTTCACTTTGCAGTTTGAATGGCCCATTTTTGCTGATCAGCCGGCCCATTTTACCTGAACACTGCTCATTTAAAAAAATGTGGGACAGCTAATGTTTCAAAACCTGTAGGTCCTGAACAATTATATTTTCTTAAATCAATTCAACACAAACATATTAAAATCAGTCCTTATTAATCATAAGAACAGTTAAATGTCATTAGGTTTTTTTGTTAGTGTCCCAAGCGATTAATCCATAAGTGGCCCACTTCGCCTGATATCACCCTAATATTTGTTTTTTTTTATTTATGTTTTCTTATTTTATTTTTCATATATATATATATATATATATATATATATATATATATATATATATATATTAAATACAAGCATTTTGCAATTTACTTTAGGTCAAGTGGTGTAACAGATGAATTTATAAAAGTACAATATTTTTATGACGATGTCATTAAACTGCATGAATAATAAATAGAATATAAAAGCAAAAGTTCTTTGAAATAGTTTTAGATAAAATAGAAGTATAGCATGTTGTGTTTGCAGGACAACACTTGACATGACTTTGCTTAAAAATATAATAATAATATAAATATAAAATGATAATAATATAAAAATTAACTAAATAAATTATAAAAAATAACTTACAAATGTAATACAATATAATATAAAAATAAAATAATAATATGGAGCTATACTTTGGCGATCTCGCCGCTGGGTGGCGCTGGAGCCCACAGAATTCACATCCAAATTTATAATTGTTTGTAGGTACTGTAAACGATTATTAGTAGTGTTTAATTACTTTATTGTCAGGGTATAGATAGGAACAAACGAACGGTTTCAACATTCGTTTGATTCCCACAGAATGAATGACCAAATCATCAAATCATGCGTGTTATTGATGAGAGGTGAGCTATTACTTTACAAAGTGATCAGACGTACCATTTTCAACTAGTTGTGAAGAAAAAACCCACAGACTTACATTGAAGGAGATACTCGATGCATATCTTGAGACCAAAATATCAGAGACTTTTATCTAGCATCGTCGAAACACGAGTGGGTTAACATGGTTTAACTTAATGTTAATCCACGTTAACTCACTCACTAATTACGTGTATTTTCTTTATAAAAAAAAAAAAATCTGAAAGACATCCCTGAAATGTAGTAGTAATAATCAAAACCTTTGCGAATCATTTGTTTCGAATCAGTGATTCAGAGCGGGTATCAAACCGCTAAAGTCACGTGATTTCGACTCCATTTAATCATCGAATGAAAGGCAGATGTCAAATGCTGTAGATGTATTTTATTAAAATATTTTTAAAAAAACAAATGCATATGTATAAACCATGATAAATATGCATATGCAGTATAATCATACAGTAAAATGTTTATATTCATATAGTTTTTATTTTTAAACATAAAGAATACTTTAGCATTCAAACTGGCAGTGGTGATATTTCCTCTGGTAAGAGGGAGACGTTCAGTCCATGGCAGGTCTCCCAAAGGACAAATAGCCTTTTTCTTTTTCTGAAAAGCTACAGAGCAGCACCATTCACCTGAGATCCATGTTTAAGAGAAAATACTTGAAGAGACACACAAAACCACATCTGAGTGACCAAGCAGAGCATCATGGCTAAATTTTATGATAATTTTAAATATATGGGGTCATTCCTTCTATGCAGTACATTTCATGTCCCCATCATATATGACTTAATATACTGGACGAAATCTTAAATATGCAAATCATATTAGTTTCTTTTAAGTGAACAGGGTGAATATTTAGAGACAAAAGGAAAAAATATTCATTCAAACCAAATTAAAATAATTTAATTTAATTTGGTTTGAATGAATATTTATTTTCCTTAGCTTTCTAATTGAAATGTGAAAATATATATAATTGTGTATATATTAAATATAGGGAAAAAATATGATATATATATATATTTTATACTGATAATAGATTTATAGGTCCTCAATATTATTTTGCATCCTGTTAGTCTTTTGTAAAAAATCCTTTAACAAAACTCAGTTTCAAAATATTTTTTGCTACTAGTTGGTTTGTGTCTTTCTAAATCATTCCATAACACTTGATGAAATTACACAAATCCGTACAAAAACAAACAAAATCAAAACATGAAGAAAAATGAAGTTGACGTCCTCATGTAAACGTTCAGCAATGACTAACTTTAGCTCTATTTCCATGTTCTTTTTTAATGTGTAAATGATCACATTATAGTTAATAAACTTAATAAGTGCCTGAGTTTGACCAGAGCAGATTTCTGAATATCTGATATATGCAGTGTTGGGGTAACGCATTACAAGTAACGCAAGTTACGTAATCAGATTACTTTTTTCAAGTAACTAGTAAATTAATGCATTACTTTTAAATTTACAACAAAATATCTGAGTTACTTTTTCAATTAAGGAATGCAAGTTCCTATTCTTCTGCAAATTGAACAGCAGCACAGCTGAACAGTTTGTTGCGCCCTCTACTGTACAGGAGTGAATTTGCCTTTCCTTCAGCCTGAGGCTTATTCATTTCATTTTTAGTGTGAAAGGGCCTTTACATTTATCAAAAACTGAGCTTTTTTTGCCATTAAAAATCAAACAAGCATACGGAAGAGGATTAGTGCCAAGTAATAATAAAAAAATAAAACCATCTCGAGATTAAAATCATTATAATGCGAGATTAAACTCTGTAATTTTCTAGATAAAAAAAGTCAAAATACAGTGACAAATAAATACAAATAAAATCATTAAATTTCGAGAATAAAGTCGTGTTTAGATAAAAAAATAATTAAATTTTGAGAAAAAAGTTGAAATAAAATGTCGAATAAACTCATTAAATTTTGATTTTTATTCTCAACTTACTGATTTTATTCTTGAGTTTATTCTCAACATTTTGTTTTGACTTTTTTTCTCAAAACAACTTTATTCTCAAACTTTAATGAGTTTATTCTCGACATTTTATTTCATTTTTTATTATATTTTTCTCGAAATTTAATGACTTTATTCTCAACATTGTATTTTGACTTTTTTCTCAAAATGTAACAATTATTTTTTGAAACTGACTTTATTCTTGAAATTTAATGATTTTATTCTTGACATTGTATTTTGACTTTTTTCTTGAAATTTTATGATTTTTTTCTTTAAACAATGACTTTAAGTTTATTCTCAATATTTTAAGAAATTTTCTCGAAATTAACAGGGTTTTTTTTTGAAACACGACTTTATTCTCGAAATGTAATTATTTTATTCTCAACATTGTATTTCATATTATCATAAATTTAACGAGTTTAATCTCGCGTTATAACGACTTTAATCTTGAGATGGTTTTATTTTTTTATTATTGCTTGGCCCCAATCCTCTTCCGTACAAGCAAGCCCAGCCTAGGAGAAAAAAAGTAATTCAAAAGTAACGTAACACATTACTTTCCATAAAAAGTAACTAACCCAATTAGATTTTTTAAGGGAGTAACGCAATATTGTAACGCATTACTTTTAAAAGTAACTTTCCCCAACACTGGATATATGCTTTTATATAAAAATACTTTCTGAACATCCGTACTGCAGAACAGGAATGACCCGTACAAACCTGACAGGCACAGGTCTTCTGCTTTGTTTACCTGAAAGCTCTATTACATGATCAACTAAAATCCACAGCGTTATGAAAGCAGAGTTTCCGCTCCATAAAATGACTTAAGAATCGTCCAGGGCGTCGCAGGGCGAACTCATGTCTGATGGTAGTGATGGTAGTGGTGATGATGATGATGTTCGTGATGATGATGGTGTTCATGTCGCTGAACCACAGGAAGCACAAAGCCAGCTGTCTGCTCGCGGTCCGGCGCTGGTGAGGGTTGTTTTGAAGGTGACAGGGCCTGTTCTCTGGCTTTGGCCCTCACCCTCTTGCTGTGACTGTGCTGGAGAGGGTGTTGGTGACCCGACGGGGCTTGCGGCTGGTTCTGCTGGGGTAGATGGTACACATCCTGACCCCCTGTGACATGCATTCCCTGCATGGAGGGATAGTAGCCATGGCACTTGCTGATTTTGGCCGCAGCCTGGCCGCCACCTGCTCCTTTGGACGTCCCCTTGGGGGATCTGATGAACTGGGGGGCGTTGCGCACGCGGGGATCCAGGGCCACACAGTGGTCGGTGATGACCTGTGACCGCCGCTGATGGGCGTGTGTCTCAGGTTCATGGGACCGGGAACGACTCTGGTTGTGTGAGGGTCGTAAGGGCGGCTCTTGTTGGGCTGCAGGAGGAGAGGAACCTTGCAGAAACAGAGAAAATTATTAATATATAAAATAATATTGGTAACACTTAACAATAAGGTTTCTTTAGTTAACATTGGTTAACTACTTTACTTAACATGAACTGATAATGAACTGCACTTCTACAGCATTTATTAATCTAAATTAATGTTAATTTCAACATTTATTTTTTTATTCAAATCAAAAGTTGTATTTGTTAACATTAGTTAATACTTTGTGAACTACATGAACAACAATGAACGACTGTATTTTTATTAACTAACATTAGATTAATAAATACTGTAACAAATGTTTTGTTAGTTCATGTTAGTTAATAATGTTAACAAATGAGACCTTATTGTAAAGTGTTACCATAATATTTTATAAAGGATCAGCACAATAAAACATGATTAAGGAATAATATTTTATAAAGGATCAAAACAAAATTAAGATATTTATATTTTATAAAGTGTCAGCACAATGAAACATAATGAAGGATCAAAACAAAATTAAGAAATAATATTTGATAAAGGATCGGCACAATTAACACAGTAATTAAGGAATAATATTTTATAAAGGATCAGAACAAAATTAAGAGATATTTATATTTTTTTAAATGATCAGCACAATAAACACATATTTAAGGAATAATATGATAGATAAAGAAAATTAAGCCTGCTTTTAGGAAAATTAATGAAATGCAACTTAAAAAAAAAAAATCTGCATAATTCAAATCCAGCACAACAAATACTACCATGATGAGGACTTTACAATTAAAATATCTTATTATTTCTTTTGCATTGCAGTCCTGAGATTTTTATGAGAAACTGGAGGGGTGAGCTTAATGTATAAAAATAATGTCAAATAAAAAGTAAATAAATGTTAATGTCTTAAGGGTCCTAAAATGCACTTATATTTATTCATGCAAAATTAAAATTTCTTTAATTTTGTGGTGAAATACAACATTTCCTCATAGGTTTTGTGAGACTCACCCTTCAGTGTTTGTAAAATATTAGAGTACTTTTCTGAAGGGATTTTGAAGTGAAAAGTGGCCATGAGATTCTCCCGTCAATCTCTAATCATTTCAAACAGCTCAGGTTTTTCTGTGAACAGTGTTTGCCATCTAAACCGGAAATGCACAACACACTCGTTTCAGTGTTAAAGGGTTAGTTCACCCAAAAATGAAAATTCTGTCAGTAATTACTCACCCTCATGTCGTTTCACACCCGTAAGACCTTCATTCATCTTCAGAACACAAATTAAGATATTTTTGATGAAATCCAATGGCTCAGTGAGGCTTCTATTGACAGCAAGATAATTAACACTTTCAGATGCCCAGAAATGCCCATCTTCGAAGCTTTACGAAATCAAATGCAGTTTGATACACGCTCCGATCCACTGATTCGACACAAAAGATTCGTAAAGCTTCATGAAGCAGTGTTTTGAAATCGCCCATCACTAGATATTGTTGAATAAAGTCATTATTTTGTTTTTTTGGCACACAAAATGTATTGTCGTCGCTTTATAACATTAAAGTTGAACCACTGTAGTCACATGAACTGTTTTAAATATGTTTTTAGTAGCTTTCTGTGCATCTGAAAGTGTTAATTGTCTTGCTGGCGATGCAGGCCTTTTATCAAAAAATATCTTAATTTGTGTTCTGAAGATAAACGAATGTCTTACGGGTGTGGAACGACATGAGGGTGAGTAATTAATGACAGAATTTTCATTTTTGGGTGAACTAACCCTTTAAGGATTGTTTTTTAGTGCTATCATGCACATGTTCAGAAAAATCTCACTGTCAAATCTGGAGGTGTAGTTCTCTATTCCAGCTAGATCCAGGTAATGATTTCGTCTTTCTGTGTTCTCATCCACGCAGTAGTGATTCCCCTCGTGAGCTTCAGCAGGCTGACCTCTGTCACATCACCGGAAAATACACATCATGCTTTAATACAGCACATGCAGACATTTATGGCATAACAAATACACAGTACAGTTAAGTTTAGGTCTTTAGGTCATGCATGATTACTTTTTGAAATAGTTTCATACACTGCATTTGATGCAAACACATTATAATCAACAAAGAAACCCAAAGAAAGCACAACAAAGCCACAAACGACTCTTTTGCTGTTTGCCAGCATCGGTGCAGAAGGACACATGAACATTAGCTGCTCACCTGATCTGTGTGGGCTGCCGTCTGTCGCCACCGCGGCTCTCCTCCGTGTGAGTCGACTCGATGCGACTCAAACGACTCGCATCTCTCTCTGAAGAGGGAGCAAAGAAAGTTAGGCACAAACAAAGTGAAGTTAAATTGTTTATGGTTGCTTTGAATGTGTCTTATTCGATCAGAAATTAAAGCGTGAACTATTTTGTTTGTACAGCTTGACTGTTTTGAGTCTTTTTAACTCAAGTGTTGACTGATTCATTCATTTGTTATGAATCATCTGATCTTTTGGTTTGTGTCCATCTAGATCAAAACCAAATTTATTTATTTGTGTACACCCACAAATTATAGTCTGCACTTCTTATTTTTGACTGTTTTGAATCTTTTGAACTCAAGTTAACTTTTAGCGTTTCATTATGTGAAGCTTTTTTTGCAATGATTCATTTGTTTATGATCATTTATTAGACACAAACCAATTATATTTGTGTGCACCCATAAATTAAAGTGTGCAAAAACTATTTTTTTGTTGTATTTACATTTACATTTATGCATTTGCCAGATGCTTTTATCCAAAGCTACTTCCATTGCATTTGATCAGTTCATGCATTCCTAGGGAATCGAACACATGACTTTGGCGTTGCAAGTGCCCTGATCTACTGTTTGAGCAACAGGAATACTATATCATGATCTATATACTGTTACTCATTCTCAAATATAATATTTTGATCATACCGCCCGCTGTGGTTGTATTTGTATGTGTGTTTTGCAGAGTCTCACCGGTCCCAGCATGTGTCCCGTCCCTCTTGCGAACTCCAGGTTCTGGAGTGACCGTCAGCTTGACTCGGAGGGTCTTTTGTTTGCTGTTACATGAGTGATTGACAGAGGCATCCACCACGTCATAGATAGTGTGCATCAAACTGGACATGTCCTAACGCACAACACACATCGACATCATTAAAACATTCTCATGCATTTTAATGAAGGGAATGAATGTCAGTTGCATAGCATTTTTGTTTACCGCATGCCTGTTTCACACATAATCATTTGCATACAGTATATTAACAGGTTACAACATTCATACTGCATGAACAAACATGCAGCACACTTGTGCATGAAACACTGCTGCTTCACTTAAAGGTGCAGACACACCACCCCTGCAGGACTGCTCAACTGAAATACATAAAATGCCATTTTTTTACCTCCTTCGTGACTTTTCCGCTGTTGTCAAAATCATAGAGGGTAAAGACCCACTCCTGCCTGTTGTCATCAACCAGCGACACGTTACACTCCAGATCCTGAGAGATCAGAATACGCAAACATGCAGTTACACACATGACCAGCAGGAGGCTGTCAATAACTGTCATTGCCTATTAGGAAAGAAATCATTCACTCAAAAATGAAAACTGTCCTCATTTACACATCATTTTATTAATTTATTTAATTTGACTGCACAGGGTTGGCAGCTCTTGTCCCTGGTTAGGCTTTTACTATGAACCTAATAAAACAAATATAAGATTACAATAGGTTAAAATAGAAACTAAATGAAAATTAGAAGTGTTGCCTTTGCAGTTGAAGCACTAAAATTAGTAGCAGCGGGAAATAAAAAAAACTAAAACTGAACTCAAACTGAAACTGAAATAAAGAAAAATGAAACCTAAATAGTAATATTAAAAAAAAAAAAAAAAAAATGACAAAACCACATAAAATTACTAATAATTGAACTAAAATTAAAACTAAAACTGAAAAAAAATAAAATGAAAGCTAATTCTAAATATTAATAAAAACTATAATAGTATATAAATAATACTAAAATAACTCTGCAACCATCAAACAATCTAAAAATTAAAACAGATTTTACTGTATGTAGAACAGAAGCTTTATCATTTCTTTTTGCACAGAATAAACAAAGTCATACAGATATGGAACAACATGAGGGAGAGTAAATAATAACAGAATGTTTATTTATGGTTATATTATTCTTTTGATTAAAAAAAAAAATGTATCTACAGGTATTATGTTTCAGGTTAACTCTTAAAATGCCATTCGATCTGTTCGGAGAGGATGTGTAAGGGAGTTTTTAACCACAATTCTCAGTTACAGCTTTTGGCAGCAGATGTAATTCATGGGTATCTGGTAACAAGATGATAATTGGACGAGCACATGTCTGGAGATGCTGCGGGCGTCTGTAGGTGGGGATGCAGAGTGGGTAAACTCTTACGACATCAGAATGGATGGTGAAGTAAAGCAAGAAGACTTTCCGGTATATGGCATGATTTCAGGCCCTTGGCAATGAGCTCGGATATCACCATCTCATTCGTTCTTACTGCACTATCAGAGCAGAGTTTTCTTCCAGGAACGAACAAGTCACAATATTCCTCATTTAAATAATTCCTGCTTAAGACACACGCAAAATAAAGAGGCGGGGCCTGGTTGAGTTAGTTTAGGGACTAAAATCAAGATACATAAGATAAGAAGTCTTGATCAAAATGGTACAAATGGGGTTAAAACACTGACAAACGACAGATATTGGCCAATGTGGTCAGAAAAGAAAAACAAGTTGACTTTTCTAACCACATTGGCAGATATTTGTTCTTGTTTTAAGCATAAACTTAATTTTGATCACTTTCTCAGGAAACAAGACTTTTTATTATTGTTGCTTGTAGTTATCTTTATATTAAGTTGTTTTGGATAAAAGCATCTGCTAAATGCATTAAGGTAAAAAGTAAATTTAGTACAGCTATTAAAAAATAGTATATTTTAGAGATATTTTTACTGAGTAGTATATGTCTTCTAAAATAAAGCTGCAAAGTCTAATCCATTTTAACGATTAGGTTTATTCGGATGATGAATCAGTTAAAAAAAAAAATCACTTAATAGTCTTCCCATACATGTATGTCATTTTGTAGAGAAATAAATATTTAGATATTAATGATAAATGAAAATATGTAAAATACAGCTCATTATCACTGTTTTTTATGTTTATTAGTGTATTTTGTGCATATTTGAGCGTTCCAATTATATCAAATATAAAACTTCTATAATTACAGAGGTGCCCTCCATAAATTATCTCCTTGTATTTAGCTATTGTTTGTTGCTTGGTGTGAACTTACATCTAGACTGATGCGCTTCTTCCCTTTGCAGGTTTCCTTCACATCTCTCTCTCCATCCTCAGACGGCAGATACTGAAGAAAACTCTCACATCCTTCAGCCTTTTCTGGAGGCAAAACCACTAAACACACACACACAAATACAGTGAGTACACTACACTGAGCACACTTTACATACACTTTACAAATAATCGGGATAGGACTCGGGAAGAAATCATGTTCATGGATGCGATTATTAACGTTACTGTAGTATGAAGCAGAGCAGGTCTGAGTGTTGTGGGAGCTGAACGAGGCCGCTGGAGCAATTGCGCAACACACGCCGCGAGCAGCCGAACTTTTATTATGCCACAGTCACCGGCGCCGCTTCTCCGGTCATGAGTATGAGGTAACGCAGCTCTGTTTATCGTATTAGATACATTTGAGTGTGTTGAAAATTAGGTTATAACATTACTCTGTGCGTTCGCTCAGCGGCTGCTGTGAGACTGCAGTAAGCTAGATCGATTTGTATGATGGAGAAAATGCTGTATTACTGTTACTAAAAATAAAGCTGCATCTGATTATGCTATGTTAGCTACTTCACAAAATAGTATTTTTCTCTGAGGCATGGTAAAGCATGGTACTCACAAAAAATCAAGAAAATTAGATTTAAACAATAAGACTAAACGTGTTGAGCTATATAACAATAATTAGTTTTCTGTCTATAAATGTAACCAAACAGTTGTTCCCTTGACTATTAAAACATGTAATATATTAAAGCGTCTTTGGTGTTTCCATGGTTTCTACAAAATAAAAAAGGAAACCGAGGGTAACGTGGGTATGACGCAATTGACAGGCGACTCCTCACACGTCCCGGAGCCTTGGTTAAAATTGCAATTTTCTCACGTTTTACAAATAGTTGGAAACATTTGGGATATTGTAAGTACTCAAGTGAACAAAATATATAACACTGGCCTAGTGGTTTTTGGATATTTTACTGCAAAATTCTTACATATTACACCTTTAAGATACAATTACTTGAAAAGCAAAATGACTTAACATATTAAAAGTCTTTTTTTCCTGATAAATCGAAATGAAGTGCGTTTATGCTAAAAAGAAGAACAAATATCTGTCAATGGGGTCAGAAAAGTCAACTTGTTTTCCTTTGAATTAAGCTGATTTTTCTGACCCCACTGGCAGATATTTGTTCGCTGTAAAATTACCATGAAATCAAAAATGATTTATCATCACGTCATTATTTTTTAAAATTCATGTGCCTCGTAATCTTTAATCAAAATAAGTTCCCCTCCCTCTTGCAGTGACATCTCTGCTCTTCTCTTCTCTGATGATGTGTTTACTGGCATGAGGGCGGAGCAACCTGTCACTCACATGAGATCCACCAATAGCAAACCACAACCATCCAATCAATCCCCCACCATACATCTGTTCGTGTTCAAGAAGCCGTTTCACTCAGATATACATCACAGTACAGAAGAAAAGATGATTGTAACTTCTGTTTCATGCCGACTTTAAGAATAAATTCACTTCATATTGATAAATCTCTCAGAAAACAAGATACCTTATCTTGTCATTTAATATCTCCAGTCCCAATATAAGAATGTTTAGATATTTATACTACTTTGCAGTGTGTCTGATGTGTGATGGATGAATGTGAATACACACCCTCTAGAGGGCAGCGGTGGACTGCCGAGTGTCCATCCTTCAGCTCACAGTTCTGTAGCTCCTGGAGGAGAAACATGGAAAAAAACACAAGAGGAGATCAAGAGAGGTGTTAGTTTAATATCCAGCCCAGAAACCACAGAAAAAATAAACGCCTCCATCTCAAGCATTTCCTCCTCAGGGACGGAAAAGCGATGATATAGTGTCAAATAAGATTAAATCTCACTACAAAATACCTAATATCTTGGACCCAAAAGTAACAGAGAGAAACAGTCGAGTTCCTGAAGTAAAAAAAAATAAAAAATCCTATTAATTTTCTCCATAGAGAATTTCACACTATTGGTTAGTTTTGCTGTGCTGTGTTGTAATAGTGCTGACCATATTTACATTTATGCATTTGGCAGGCAGACGCTTTTATCTAAAGTGACTTAAAATTCATTCAAGGTACACATTTGATCAGTTCATGCAAATGTATGACCTTGGTATTTCTAACACCATGCTTTACTATGGAATTCTGACTTTATAACTCACAATTCTGACTATATCACACAATTCTGACTATATCTCGCAATTCTGACTATATCACACAATTCTGACTTTATATCACGCAATTCTGACTTTATAACTCACAATTCTGACTATATCACACAATTCTGACTATATCTCGCAATTCTGACTATATCACACAATTCTGACTTTATAACTCACAATTCTGACTATATCACACAATTCTGACTATATCTCGCAATTCTGACTATATCACACAATTCTGACTTTATATCACACAATTCTGACTTTATAACTCACAATTCTGACTTTATATCTCGCAATTCTGACTTTATAACTCGCAATTCTGACTTTATATCTCGCAATTCTGACTTTATAACTCGCAATTCTGACTTTATATCTCGCAATTCTGACTTTGTCACACAATTCTGACTTTATATCTCGCAATTCTGACTTTGTCACACAATTCTGACTTTATATCACGCAATTCTGACTTTATATCTCACAATTCTGACTTTATATCACGCAATTCTGACTTTGTCACACAATTCTGACTTTATATCATGCAATTCTGACTTTATATCTCGCAATTCTGACTTTATATCTTGCAATTTTGACTTTATATCAAACAATTCTGACTTTATATCTTGCAATTCTGACTTTATAACTCACAATTCTGACTATATCTCGAAATTCTGACTTTATATCACGCAATTCTGACTTTATATCACTCAATTCTGACTTTGTCACACAATTCTGACTTTATATCATGCAATTCTGACTTTATATCTCGCAATTCTGACTTTATATCTCGCAATTTTGACTTTATATCAAACAATTCTGACTTTATATCTTGCAATTCTGACTTTATATCAAGCAATTCTGACTTTATATCTCGCAATTCTGACTTTATATCACGCAATTCTGACTTTATATCACACAATTCTGACTTTTTATCTCGCAATTTTGACTTTATATCAAGCAATTCTGACTTTATATCTTGCAATTCTGACTTTATATCACGCAATTCTGACTATATCACACAATTCTGACTTTATATCTCGCAATTCTGACTTTATATCACGCAATTCTGACTTTATATCAAACAATTTTGACTTTATATCAAACAATTCTGACTTTATATCTTGCAATTCTGACTTTATAACTCACAATTCTGACTATATCTCGAAATTCTGACTTTATATCTCGCAATTCTGACTTCATATCACACAATTCTGACTGTATATCACACAATTCTGACTTTATAACTCGCAATTTTGACTTTATAACTCGCAATCCTGACTTTATATCACACAATTCTGACTTTATATCAAGCAATGCTGACTTTATAACTCGCAATTCTGACTTTATATCACAATTCCGACTTTATGACTTGCAACTGTGACTATATATATCTTGCAATTTCTGAGAAAAAAGTCAGAATTGTAAGATATAAACTTGCAATTGCGAGAAAAAAAATCAGAATTGTGAGATAAAAAGTCGCAATTACCATTTTTATTTTTGTATTTCATGGCAGAAACAAGCTTCCATACTTTACTGTTCAAGCAACAGAAATACTTGCATATTTGCACAATTATCTCTCATCTACCACGTTTCCTTGAGGAGGATGAATATGATGAAATTTCTTTGATGATTTAAGACATTATCATTAACAGAAATATTTGGGGGTTTTGTTGCTAAACTATCACATGGAACTAGTTAAATCCAGGAATATAACTGACACTGAGACAGAAGCAGATGAGATTAAACACCATCAGAAACAGACTAAATCATCTGCTACCACGACGTCTGAACCACAAAAATGCACCACGGTACATGGTGTACAAATCCCAACCTGCTCACTATTACACATGTAAAGTAAGCAGTCAACACCTACCTGAACTACAACCATGTTCATGAAGTCTCATGCTAATATTGTGAAATATTATTACAATTTAAAAGAACTGTTTTTCATTTGAATATATTGTATAATGTAATTTATTCCTGTGATCAAAGCTGAATTTTCAGCATCATTACTCCAGTCTTCAGTGTCACATGATCCTTCAGAAATCATTCTAACATGCTGATTTACAACTAAATAAACATTTCTTATTATCAATGTTGATAACAGTTTTTGCTGCTTCATATTTTTGTGGAATCTGATTTTTTAAGTATTCTTTGATGAACAGAAAGTTTAAAACAACAGCATTTATTTGAAACAGAATTTTTTTGTAACACTATAAATGTCTTTACTGTCACTTTTGATCAATTCAATGCATCCTTGTATTAATTTCTTCTCACTGACCCCAAACTTTTGAACAATAGAGTATAAATGCATACAAAAAAGTTGAATAAAAAATGTATTCATTTTTAATGTATTCTACAACACACTCAGACATAGTCATCCATCGACCAATGAGAGCCTCCGAGAGGCAGGTCCAAATGTGTTTTCAGGAATCCAATTAGCTGTATTGATTTCAAACGGACCCGCCTCCCAGTTTAAACACAGAAAGCAACACTGAGATGATTTCCAGCCTCAGGACGGCCATGTTTTCTTTAAAGTCACGTGTCTGAGAGGCATGAAAGCCCAGTGAACTCATTACCACCCAGAGCAACAGATGCATCCCAGAGCCGCATGCAGGATCTGACCGCCCTCTGCATTTTAAAGGCTAACACATGGTATTTTACCCATAATGCCATCACCCACAGAGGCCCTTTTTAAGCAGCAATGTGTGGGCCATATGGTTAATTAAGAGAGAGCTGGTTCCAATCTACAGTTGAAGAAAAAACAGGCCATAGTTTCTTTATCGTCTTGCGCTGCCTTCCATCTCTGACGCTTTGAGCTCAAACTCCCCAGTTAAATCACAACAAAGACTGTAAGTGTGTTGAAAGGGCATCTGGAGGCAAATTCATGTGTTCTGACGGCCTATATTTGTGGAGTAAGCGCGTGACAACTCTAAAATGGGTCTGTGGCATATCAGATCTCAGCATCGCGGCTCTTGAGAGCGTTTGTTGCTTAATGCAGAGTTTCATGTGTGATTTTACAACTGAAAGAGGCCATTTTGAACAGATTCACCTGCCAGCCTCACTACTACCCTTACAAAAAATAAGTATACTTCAAGTTCATTTTATTAAGTATACCTAAGTATGTAGTAAGTATGCTAATATCAACGTACTAGTAGAATACTTGTAAGTATACTAACATTTATTATAGCTTGTCAAATTTGCCCTTATTTGGGTGTGAGCAAAAACATGCCGCTTTTGTGTGTGTCCCTTTAAATGCAAATGAGCTGCTGCTCCCGGCCCCCTTTTCAGAAGAGGGCGGAGCTCTAACAGCTCACGCTTCGGTTGCTCAACAACAACAAAGCTGGAGAATCTCACGCAGCCAAAATGAGGATTGTCAGTAACGGTGTTCAGCCTTACATTGTTCAAACCGGAGTCGACACTGATGGAGAGACTCAGGAAGAAGTTACAACTTTTAAAATGAAACTAAATGACGTACGCGTCGTCAGATATGAGATAAACCGCAGTGCAAGTGTGTGCCGAACCGAGTGTGCAGAACGGTACGGTTCGATTTTTTACCGAGAACCGTTTCACCCCTAACGTGGACTCATGAAACTCTGACATTAAAAACAAATGAAAGCCTGATCTCTTTGCATGACGCCCAGCTTCTCTCAAAGAGACGAAAACTACACAATTCATTATTAAAATCGGAATTATTGCGTGTAACATAGTGGATCTATGAAGAAACAAAAGCTCTTAATTCCAGAAGATTCTCAGTCTGGACTCAAAAACAGATGTGTTTTTAACACGCTCCAGACGACAGAGAGGAAGCAGCGGTGAGGAAAGAAAAAAACACACATATTTACATCGTCAAGCAATTCTGGTTTTCTTTCTACAGACCTCGAGCATGATGGATGCGTGTAAACCAGAGCTCTGCAAAAATCAGAATTGAAGAACTGTCTCATTTCAACTCAATCAATTTGAACTGAATAGGCTTTGTGGACTTTTAAGGTAATCAGCTAACCTAGCTAGTTATTTTTATTGTTGCCAATTTATTCAATTCTAATATCTGAATAGTAGTGAGAAGAAGAAAAATAAAAAAACGTTTAGATATCAATCTGCATATGCGATAGACATCGGTTATTTTAAGGCATCTTGAGTAAAACAGCTCAATATTTAAGGAAGCACATTCAAAAGATCTGAACCGGAAGCGATGCAACCTGTTTTACAGAATACAGAAGTTTGTTGCGCATAACCAGTATTGGTAGGAAGTTGAATTGGAATGGCAGGAAAAGAAATTTACAATTACAATTCAGAAAAACACATGCATTCTGGGAAATGAGGTGACTCTTAATGCATCGTGTTTCCTTCTGGAGCATCAGTGAATGTTTGCAGCTTTTTTAATAGTCCCTCGGTTGTTTCAGTGTGAAAAGATGGATCTCAAAATCATACAGTCTGCTGGAAAGGGTTCAAATATGCAAAAGATGCTGGAAAATCAAAGAATCTGCAGGACCTGGATGATTTTTCTGAAGAATATTGGGCAGTTTAACTGCTCAGGACAAACAAGGGATCATGAACAACCATCACAAAACAAACAACCATGGAGTCGTGGATCATCCAGGTAACCACACACAGTATTCAGAATCAAGGGTATGTAAACTTTTTAATGGGGTTATTTTTTTATAAGTTCAGCTATTTTTTTTTGTCTTGTGGACTATATGTAAACATATGTTATGTGAAATAGCTTATTCAGGACAGTACTAAATAAAAAATAACATGCAATTTTTATGATCCTTCTTATTTTGTTAAAACGATTAACATTTTTGCAGATTCTGCAAGGGGAATGTAAACTTTCAAGCTCAACTGTACATGTTGCCAGTTTATGACAGACAGTAGCTGACGTACATCTGGCCGTGTAGTGAGAGCTGGTCCGTAACGTCCCTGATGCTGTTCACGTCCAGACCAGACTTATTAACACACTCAGATCCAGCGGTCAACTCTGTGCCAAACTATCCACAGCATCTCACTAATGTTGTAATCTCCGCTTTGGTCTTGGCTTCTAGCTAAGAAAAATACACAGGGGACTCTCACTTCTAGATCTAGTTTACTAACGATTTAACACCGAAAACTGTGTTGCAAAAATGCTAATTTATAGCATTTAAGCATGCATAACAAGAAGTTACTTTTCTACATAATCAAGGAACGGATAATAAAAGACTATATTCAAAGTGAGCTGACAAGGTTTCAATGGTAAGTTTTGTTTCGGGGCATGTGCTGATGAACAACACGGTACCAGCGGGCCACAGATGGCCGAAGGGTCTCCACCCCAGCGCAGAGAGACTTTTCACCCCAAGGTCAGATGTGAGGCACAGTGTTTTCTTGGCAGGACATGAAGCGCTTCAGAGACTTCAGAAACAACAGCTGTGGAGCGAGTCTGTTCGCTCATCTGCGTCAGAGGCCAAGCCAGACATTTGAAGTTCCCCAGGCCTGTAAATCACAGAACATCTCAGCCTGCTGGAACACCAGCGTCCTGATCGACTATTTCAGCTCGTTCATTACCGCTCTTATCGGCTTCCTCTGTAAGTGTAACACACTGATAAGCATCTGCTGCTGGAGAAAATTAGACTCATTTCATCAAACCCATCGCAGAATGAGCTACAGGCCAAATGCTTCTAGAGTTTAGATTCATGAGGAATTCACTAAGAATGTGGCTGCATCTCAGTTCGCCTATTTATACTATGCCCTAAAAGTATGTACTGTTTTTGTGAAGAAAAAATACATACTTTTGAGTGTGTAGCAGAAGAGTAGGTAAGCTTTGGGACACACTACTTCGTCATTAATGGACATCTCTGTCTAGGGGTGTGACGAGATCTCGTGCCACGAGATTAAAATGTGATGAGATTTCTTGTCGAGGTGAAAAGCTGTCTCACAAAATTGCCATGACGGAGTGTAAGGGTGAAATCAGGATAGAATATGCCACCACTATGTTTACATTATGCCTCCACTGTCATTTGGCTTTTTATAGAAATAAAAACCATTTAATTCAGCTGGATAATGGTCACTTCAATCCAGCTCATCCAACAGGAGCTGCAGAGTCGTACGCAGTGCAACAGGAATCAGAGTTCACTGATCACATGATGAGAGAGACGAGATGACTGACAAGACCATGGCGGAGGATTCGTTGCACAACAGTGTCTGATAAACGTCTTATCTTGTAGAATGCATGCTCAGCACCGCTGCTCCCTACTCACAGAGTACATGAGATTGCGAAATCGAAAGCGAAAGTAAAACGCGAACGCACATTCAAACACGATTTCAATAACCCGCATTTTGAAAGAGGCTCCCTGACGCATGCACATATCTCCCAATATGAAAGCTATCTTATGCTGGGCTGTGTAGTTGTAATCATCTCTCAGCTCTGTCTCATGCTTGAAGAAAAATTTGGTCTCTGTTTGCACTTTGAATATTGAGAGAGTACTTTAATTATGGTTGCACTTATTGTTTGAACTTAAGACTAGGAGAAAACTGTTATTAATTTTTATTTATACTGTTTATTTCTATAATCAATTTGTGGAAAGGAGTTCAGTTAGGAGGTCAAAAGTTCTCATATGAAATCAAGTAGCAAATCAGTTTGTGGCAAAACCTTTTACAGTGCTTGAGTATTGTTGTCTTTTACTGCATATGATAATTCATACTCAGAAAGTAGAACTGAAATGACATTTATTACAAGATGAATAGTTAAAACATTTCAAATGCACCTGCAGACTATATTTCTAGTCATGTGTTTCATCATTGAGGATTTCTTAAAAATACTGTGTAAAAATCTCGTCTCGTTCTTTTGAACTCAATCTCTTCTTGTGTCTCATGAGCTACCTGTCTCGTCACACCCCTAGCTCTGTTGCTTTGTTAAGTGCATTCTGTCAAAGTTTAAACTGCCCTGTCAATCATCTTGTCACAGTTAACATCCTACACATTTCATTTCCTACTGTATTGGAGAGAAACCACTGATTCGAAACAAATGATTTGTAAAGCTTCGAAGCTTCATGAAGCAGTGTTTTGAAATCTCCCATCACTAGATATTGTTGAATAAAGTCGCTATTTTGTTATTCTCGTCGCTTTATAATATTAAGGTTGAACCTCTGTAGTCACATGAACTGTTTTAAATATGTTTTTAGTAGCTTTCTGGGCATTGAAAAAGGGAGTGTTATTGCTGGCGATGCAGGCCTCACTGAGCCATCAGATTTTATCAAAAATATCTTAATTTGTGTTCTGAAGATGAACGAAGGTCTTATGGGTGTGGAACGACATGAGGGTGAGTAATTAATGACATTCTTTTCATTTTTGGGTGAACTAACCCTTTAACCATCGGTCTCGCACATCCGCCATGTTTGTAGTTTTTAACACTTTTTATTCGTGTTTGTAGTTCTAATTGAATCCTCTTCCAACATGCAATGGGCTGTGGGTAATGTTAGCCGTTAAAGGGCCTGTCCCAAATGGCACACTTCATTTGCACTTGTGGCACATGCGTTAATTAAGTCCACAAGACTGGAGTGTGTCTCATTCATCATTTTAGGTTTCAGAAGGGTGCTCGCGAGCGCCCCCTTTGTGGCTGATATGCACCCTCGATGCACACTTTTGCCGAGCCCATAAGCCCGACTTCAACCTCACAGTCAAAGCGGCATTACTTTATGAAAGTGTGGACTCTGAGGAAGATCACAAGGGCTTAGGGCTTCATTTGGGACAGGGCCAGAGTGTGCATGAATCCACACTTTGAATTTCCAATGGAAATAGTAAACCATCTGGGTATCTTTGGAATACTAATTTTAACATACTGGGACACACTAATTCTAATTTCGAATATGATTTAGGACAGACAGTATGCGAATTGGGACGCAGAATTAGTGTTGTTTATTCACACAAATGCAGCTGTTACCCGATTACCCCCATAAACAAAGCAGGCTGTGCTACTTTAATCTTACACATTTATTTACTTAATGCATTTTTGTGTTGTTTTATTGTATTTAAATGTTCAGAGTTCTTTTTGTTTTCTTCAGTTTCAGTGTGCTTTGAAATGAAAATGAAAATCAAGTATATCCAGAGTGGTTTATGTTCACTTAATTTTCATTTTCACATAATTGTCTAAATATATTTGGCTATTATTGAGCAACTGACACACAGCTACAATTAACCAACTCTAAATCCTGAAACATCCAGAGACCCTCTCTGAAACCTCTACCAGATGTACGCTTCTCCTGGGAGCACAAATGTGCCACACACTTGAACCTCAGCAGCACCTTTCAAACAGCTTTTACAGGCCGCTCTTAAAAGGGAGCTGCAGAACACTTTCTCAGACCTTCAGTGTGGTTTGTGTATAATATTTAAAGGTTAGTATGAACACAAGACACAGAGTTCAGTGAGACGGTGTGGTTAAAATGTAGTAAATCCAGCTTAGTTATTCTAGAACGTCAAACAACTACACTGGTCTAGTTCTTCCAAGCTTTTTCTGAGCCTGATGGTGGATATTTGCAGACATGAAGAGGTGTGTATTAAAGTAAGTATAACCAAAAGAAACGTGCTACTGGGTATAAATGCTGAAAGTCTCAATGGCTTCTTCTTTATGTATGGAAACCCATTTTTGCCACTTAAGAAAACAAAAATCATGCTTTGGTAAATCATAATTATAATGAATGAAATGATGAGATACTCAGTCATGAGATAGAGTGTTTAAGTTATGATATAAATAAAAATAAATGACAAGTCAAAATGATGAAATAGTCATAATACTGAGATATAAAAGTCAAAATTATGAAAAAAAAGTTAAAAAAAAAAAATTTGTATGATATATTCATTATGAGATAAGGTCATAATTATGACGTAAAAAGTCATAAATATGACAAAAAGTCAAAATTATTCAGTTATGAATTACATGAATCGTATCATATTAATCAAATAATAGCATTTTCAATTAAAAATGGTGAAATTTCATAAAAATGTTGAGTAGTTTGCATCACTGCACTGTTGGTTTAACTTAAAAAACTAAGTTACCCTGTTGCCTTAAAATTTTAAGTTCACTGAAATTAAAAATTTGAGTTAAAACAATGAAGGCAATTGATTTAATCAACAGAAATTCAAAATATTATGTTATCTGAACCAAATTAATTATTGAAGTAGATTTGACAAAAGAAAAAATGTGATAAATCGTCGTTCGCTTAATATTTCAATCATAAAACAGTAATCAAATGTTAAATGTTTAGCTACTTACTCGCCACATACTCTTTTACTGCTAAAACGAAAGCATCACATTGGAATTGACCCTTCTCCAGAAATTTGATTGACAGGCGATCTAACCAATCATAACGCCGAATCCGCCATTTTGTCCGACAAAGCAGTCAGGGGAGTTAGTAGATTAACGTTGGTGGACTTGAACTTGAAAAATGATGTGTACTGACGTCTTTCTGTGGTTGAAATGTGGTTCATTCATGTTTATTTGATTATATAAATTAACTAGTAAGAAGAGATGATCGGTTCATGAGCCGCTTGATCTGATGCACTACAGCGATCTGTCACGACACATTAAAGAGCCACAAAATGGAATTTATTGTTTAAATTTCTTTAAAAATTACAAAATTTGAAATTTGAGACTTTGTTAAATATCAGAAGTAACCTGCTCTGTCTTGTCTGTCGAGACGTTGTCAGTGTCCTCTTTGCTCCGCAATGTATTTTTCACTGTGAGAACATGATGTGTGGCATGAGAGCGGCATGGCTTGTCGGACATAGCAACAGTAACTAAAGGAGGCGGGTCTTTGTGAACAGTCAATTCGCACTCGTTTTCTGTGAACAGTAAGCCCCGCCTTCTTTGATTTGATTGGCCAGCTCACTCATTCTGACAGCGATGAGCGCTGTTAGACAGCTGAGGCAGACCAGCCTAAAAATGTAACTTTTAAAACTTTTTTTGTCATCCTAACAACAAACAGCGCTGCATAGAGTACAGCAAAGCAGCATCAATAATATCAAATACTGGGGGGGACAATTTGGCCATTTCTAATTATTAGGAGGGACTTGTCCCCCTCAATGTCTATGGTGGTTACGGCCCTACCTTAATCACGAAATCCAACCGCATGGCGTCTGATTCCACCCGCAGATTAAAAGCCCTTTGAGAGCTTGACCCGTATCCACTCTGGATAGTGTCTGACATACGAGTGTTATCTCTCTGTCGCCACCTCACCAGACCGGTTTCTTTTGTACACGCTGCGCACGCTTCTCCCACCCATGAGCGGTGCAGTTGGCAGACCCACCGAGGCCACAGACATTCTTGACGCTCGTGCAGGAACAGGCTTAAAGCCAAGATGTGAAGTTCCTCACAGCCATGACATCGGCCAGGGGTCACTGGCAGGTCAACTGCGACCGTGCTCCTTGTTCAACCTAAAAATACCCCCCTGCTCCACCACGGGAAGCGGAGGCGTCTGGAGGGCGTAGATGGAACACATCAAATGGACCGGAGCCAACGGACCACTGGTGTTAACGCCAAACGGACGGACGGGCTCAACACAATGAAATGCACCTCAGGAATATAAACAGAGACTACGAGGAAGGGACTGTATATGAATGTATATACACCTCATTGTTGCGGTGGCTTCCTGATACGCTAAAGGTGAAGGACCTTGTCCATCACCTCTTCATGTAGATCAGTAGCAGGAAGATACTCTTAAACTCTAGTTTAGTTAAACTGCAGTTTATTACTATAAACTACAAAATTTTAACCATCAAATAACGCAACGTAATTTCTTTTTGCAAGCAGGGCTGTTTAACTGGCACAGAAACAATGTATGTGATGACATTACACGCCATAATTTATGCCTGCCTACATCCAAAAACTTAAAAATGCTGCCTTCGGAGGATGTATTCCAAGGAAGAAAGGCATCAAGGCATGTCCGAATACAATGTTAGCTTCACTTCCTGTCTCTTGAGATACCTTCAGCTGATTGATTTTTGAAAGCAGTATAGATGTATCCTTTGCTGCCTTTGATATCCCACAATCCCGTGCTTTCCATTCTGTGACAGTGGAGCTAAAAAATAAAGATGGCATCTGAAAGTGGCGGTTTGTGTGTAAATGTACGTTTTTGACTAATGTTTTTCACTTCTGATGTCATTTCTAGTAAGAAATTACTATTGGAGTAATTAAATATTTGCTTAGTTTTCACCAAAGCTCACTCTGTTTTGTTGTAGATCATTAAACCGCAACGCTGCCTCAGAAAACCGTCCGAAATAAGTTTCGTGAGGTACCTTCGTGTGCAAACGCTGCCTAAGGTTTCGGACGCAGCCATAATAAATAGCAGAATTTGATAAAACATTTCAATACAAAACTGAATGGCTTAAAGAGATTCAAATGAATTAGTGAATCTTTTTTAAACTGGTTCAGATTCACTGATTCATTTGAGTTTATGACATAATTCAGTATATTATGACATAAAAAGTCATGTCATATCGCCATCATTTTGACTTTTTATATCATAATTTTGACATTTTATGTCATATTTATGACCTTTTATCTCATCTTTGACTTTTTATGTCATAATTATGAATTTTTATGTCATAATTTACAATTTGTTCTAAAAAAAGATACTTTATATAATTTATAAAAAATGTATTTCTCATGGACATTCAAATGAATCAGTGAATTATTTTAACCCAGTTTATTGAAATGAACCACTCACATAGACCAATTCACTAATATATACTGTATATATATAATTAAAGGATTAAAAGGGATTTAAGGGAATAAGGAAGAAATAAGAACGGTAAAATAAGTTCGCTGTCTAATTATAGTTGTGAAGTAGTCCATTTAAAATCTTTGCAAATAATATTTTATTTAAAAATATGCACACATTCACTCATTTGTATGTCTAATATGTCAAAAACGTTAAAAAAAAAAAGTCTCGTCTCGTTATGAATGACATCATTTAGCCTAAATGATAGCTTATTTTAAATTCAAAATGGAGAAATTCCATAAAAAAGTTGAGTAGTTTATGTATGTTAACTGTATGTTACTGTGGGTCGTAAACCATCGTAAAACAGTTGTCAAATATTAAATGTTTAGCTACTTATATCTTAACACGCACACACGCTTTCACTGTAAAAAACTAAAAGCGTCGCGTTGGAATTCACACTCATTTTCAGTGAATAGTAAGCCCCGCCTTCTTTGATCCGATTGGCCATCATTTTGACACTGACGAGCGCTGTTAGGACCAGCCTAAAAATTTAACTTTTTAAACTGTCTATCATCCTAACAACAAACAGAGTGGTGCGTAATGGAGAGCAGCATTAAGAAATATCAAATATTGAGGGGGACAATTTGGCCATTTCCAATTATTGGGGGGGGGGACGTGTCTCTCTCAATGCCTGTTGTGGTTACGGCCCTGATGTATATATATATATATATATATATATATATATATATATATATAAAATAAAATATAATTCAAATATATACTGTACTCTGAAAACAAGTCTTATCTTACACAAATCTGCTTGTCAGGTAAATGTCTGAAGAATATTAGATACTTTTGCTAGATATAAGACAAAAGTTTGGATTAAGATTCCACGGACGACTACACCATTTGTGCTTGTCTACAGTGAAGGTTTCGTGCCAGAGCACTTCAACCCACAAACATCCTGGCCTGCACTTTGGTGACCCTGAGGAGCCCAGCTGTGGGCGTCTCCACCAGGACTCTCCTGTGTGAAATTCTGCAGTGCTTTTCATCCATGGCAAAAGAAAAAAAACAAAGATCAAAGGTCTCCTCCTTTCCTGTTCTCCTACTGCCCGTATTTGCAACACTTTACGAGAGGTATTTACTATAAAACACAAGACTGTGACAAGATTGAGGCTAAACCTAGCTGAGCTGACTTTCTGACTACAGCCCACTTATACAACATTCAAATGCAGATAATTATATGTCATAACTGACTATACTGGAACAGTCAACTTTGTGTCGAAGAAAGTCGACTACCAATTTCAATACAATTTGACATCAGAACGCTGCTAAGCTAACGGCGTGACACTTTAACAAGTACTGAAAACACAATACACACAAAAATACTTTATATTTAACTATTTTTATCCATACATATTCACAATTGAATGATTTATATTTCTATAAATAATAAATAAATGTTATATATATACACACACACATATATAGACATACATATACACACACACATACATATACATATATATTTACATTTCATTATATACATATACATACATATATATATATATATATATATACACACACGTATACATATACACAACCAACCCGAATTCTGGAAATGTTGGGATGTTTTTTAAATTTGAATAAAATGAAAACTAAAAGAACTTCAAATCACATGAGCCAATATTTTATTCACAACAGAACATAGATAACATAACAAATGTTTAATGTTTTGTCTACTAAATGAGCTCATTTTAAATTTAATGCCTGCTACAGGTCTCAAAAAAGTTGGCACGGGGGCAACAAATGGCTGAAAAAGCAAGAAATTTTGAAAAGATTCAGCTGGGAGAACATCTAGCAACTAATTTAGTTAATTGACATCAGGTCTGTAACATGATTAGCTATAAAAGGGATGTCTTAGAGAGGCAGAGTCTCTCCAATCTGTGAAAGAGTGCATAAAAAGATTGTGGAAAACAATGTTCCTCAACGTCAGATTGCAAAGGCTTTGCAAATCTCATCATCTACAGTGCATAACATCATCAAAAGATTCAGAGAAACTGGAGAAATCTCTGTGCGTAAGGGACAAGGCCGAAGACCTTTATTGGATGCCCGTGGTCTTCGGGCCCTCAGACGACACTGCATCACTCATCGGCATGATTGTGTCAATGACATTACTAAATGGGCCCAGAAATACTTCCAGAAACCACTGTCGGTAAACACAATCCGCCGTGCCATCTGCAGATGCCAACTAAAGCTCTATCATGCAAAAAGGAAGCAATTTGTGAACATGGCCCAGAAGCGCCGTCGTGTCCTGTGGGCCAAGGCTCATTTAAAATGGACTGTATCAAAGTGGAAAAATGTTCTATGGTCAGACGAGTCCAAATTTGACATTCTTGTTGGAAATCACGGATGCCGTGTCATCCGGGCTAAAGAGAAGGGAGACCTTCCAGCGTGTTATCAGCGTTCAGTTCAAAAGCCAGCATCTCTGATGGTATGGGGGTGCATAAGTGCATACGGTATGGGCAGCTTGCATTTTTTGGAAGGCATTATGAATGCTGAAAGGTATATAAAGGTTTCCAGATGACGTCTATTTCAGGGAAGGCCTTGTGTATTTCAGCAGGACAATGCAAAACCACATACTGCAGCTATTACAACAGCATGGCTTTGTCGTAGAAGAGTCTGGGTGCTGAATTGGCCTGCCTGCAGTCCAGATCTTTCACCAATAGAGAAAAATACGTCAAAGATAACCACGAACTCTTCAGCAGCTGGAAACCTATATCAGGCAAGAAAGGGACCAAATTCCAACACCAAAACTCCAGAAACTCATAACCTTGATGCCCAGACGTCTTCAAACTGTTTTGAAAAGAAGAGGAGATGCTACACCATGGTAAACATGCCCCCATCGCAATTATTTTGAGACCTGTAGCAGGCATCAAATTTGAAATGAGCTCATTTTGTGCATAAAATTGTAAAATTTCTCAGTTTAAACATTTGTTATTTTATCTGTGTTCTATTGTGAATAAAATATTGGCTCATGTGATTTGAATGTCTTTTAGTTTTCATTTTATTCAAATTTAAAAAACGTCCCAACTTTTCCGGAATTTGGGTTGTGTGTGTGTGTGTGTGTATATATATATATATATATATATATATAAATAATGTAAATATGTATTTACTACTACTAATACTACTATTATCGTTTATATAATATACATTCTTCATCTTGGGTGATTTGTTTCAATGAGCTCGTCATAGATTAAAATTCTGAAAATAAAATTAAAAAATAAAATGCACAAACTACATAAAACTACACACTTCAACTTTAAAACATCAATAGCTGCAACAGGCAGACAGAAATTATAAGAAACCAATGGGTAGAGTTGGCACAAAAACAATGAGCTCCAATGATATGAAGTGATGTCTGACAAGAAACAGGAAAACTGAGCACTTCCCAGCCATGCAAAACGCTGGAATGAGAATGGGGTGAAAAGTTCAGATGTAGTGATACAGTGATGTTTTTGGGGCAGATATGATCAGCCAAACCCATATCAACATACAGGAGAGGTGGCGTACTAGAAGAGGCCTGGAGGAGGAGAAACCATAGAAATGAATCCTAAAAAACCCTCTGACATGTCAATGGAAATTGTAAAAGTTCAGGTTTATTGCATCTCGAGTTTCCAAGCACCTCTGAAATAAAAATGGCCATATTCCTCTAAAGTCTAAAAACCACCCAAACATCAAAGAGCAAGTGTACCGTGAACAAAACGCTCGGTGCTCAAAAGACACGTTCCCTCCATCTGATGCCTTCGGACCGGGGCGAGTATTAAATATCAGTCTAAATCACTAATCGAGGGTGAGTTTCACGAGACCGCCTGTTTATTTAAGAGGAATCTGCAGGTCAACAGAGCGTTAAACAGCAGACAGACTCCGACCGTTTGAAGTCACGCTGCCTGTGGAGGAAGTGGGTGAGAGAAAAGAGTTTGCCTTCAGGAAGAAAACGTAACAGTGGCGTCTTTCAGGCCTTTCAAACCCTCATGCAGTCCCTCATGATGAGATCCCGGCGTTCCTTAGAAAAGAGCCCTGTGGCTGTTCTGAGAACCGCAACAGACGGTAATCAACTAAATAACCAACAGTGTCGGGAAAGAAACTCTAGTCTCTAATTCAACTACAGTCAGAATACTCATTTCAGAAAGTAGTCCACTACACTGCAAGCTACTAATATACAGTATATGTAAATAAGTAAATAAATAGGATGTGTCTGTGTGTGTGTGTGTGTGTGTGTGTGTAGATATATATATATATATATATATATATATATATATATACATACACGAGTAAATATATTTTTACATGTATTTATTTAAATATTTAATATTATATGTAATAAATATTTAATATTTATTATTATTTATATATTTAAATATATAGTTATATAAATAATGTAATATATAAACATGTATTTATATTACATATATGTACGTTTTTACATTTAATTATATATTTATAATTAAAATGTAAATATGTATGTATTACTATATGTATATATTTACATACATTTACATATATTTTTATTCTATATTTCTAAATAAAAATATATGTAAAATTATATGTAAAAAATTATATGTAAAATATCAATATTAAAATACTGATATATATATATATATATTTACATTTATACCAGTAAATATCATTTTACATGTATTTATTTAAATATATTATATAAATATATAAATAAATGATGTAAATATATATGACTTATACATACATATATTTATTATTATTTAGATATTTACATATATTTTATAATATAGTTATATAAATGTTATATATATATATATATATAAACATGTATTTACATTACATATATTTACATATATTTTTACATTTAGGATTTTATATTTATAAAAATATATAAATAAAACATAAATATGTATTTATTATATGTATATATTTACATTTACATATATTTTTATTCTATATTTATAAATAAAAATGTCATCTTATGTATAATATAAATATTAAAATACTGATGAGATTGTATATATATACACACACACACACACACACACAAAAAACTACAAGATAAAAGATGACATAAATGCAGCACAGACATCTGTGCGGTGATTCAAAGGAATCAGTGAATCTTATTTTGAATTCATTTTATTTGAATGATGCCAAACGAGTAAATTAACTGATTCACTAAAAATGAATCACATTTCCCAATGATCCATCCTGCAAAATGTAGACAAGTTAGTAGTGTCGCTGTTTACTTAATTAGTTACTCCCCAACACCGATAGCAATGTTTTATTTAGGGTGTCGGTGCTTCATAAACAGTCGCATCAAATTTCTTTGCCGCCTAAATTTCAAAGACCAACCAGAGCGCTTCGCTTCAAACATGGGATTGCTGCATCAACCCCAATATGCCTCATGAAAGATAATGATTTAAACATTTGATTCTTGCGGTGGAGCCACATCTGGAAGTGGCTTTTGATGGAGAGAGCGCGTCCAAGTAACAAAGGCCCATTTGCAGCTATTCCCAATCTGAGAGGAACTCAGTCCCGCTCCGACTGCAGCCCGCTTTGAAGCTGCCAGTGTGTTTCGACAGCTAACCACTTTCAGATGTGGCCGTGTAGTTTTATGGCTTGAATAATAGCGATACCTACACATGTGCAAGCTAGAGGTCCAGAACGGGGAGTCTCAATGGTTTTCCGAACAAGAGAAAAATGTGCTTCCACTCAGCTTTTCTTATGTCACAGGAATATGAGGCAGTTCTCACAGTTTTTGAACAGCTCAAACTTTTAAACTACACAAAAAACGGATCAATCGGACTAAAAGGTCTTCGTGTAAACACCTCAAACAATTTGACTGAGCTCAATCTGAATGAAATTTCCACCAGATTGGGTGGTGCAGACCTGAAATAATCCGATTGACAGTAAAAAAAATCAAGCATGCAAATGCTCAAATTCTCAATCAGATTCAAAAATACTTTATGCACATCTGCACATGTATATTTACATACATTTAAAGGGATAGTTCACACAAAAATGAAAATTATGTCATTAATTACTCACCCTCACATCGTTCAAAACCCGTAAGACTTTCGTTCATCTTCGGAACACAAATGAAGATCTTTTTGATGAAATCTGAGAGCTTTCTGTACCTCCATTGACAGTCTATGCAACTACCACTTTCAAGCCCCAGAAAGTTAGTAAAGACATCATTAAAGTAATCCATGTGACTCCAGTGGTTTAACCTCAATTTTATGAAGTGATGCGAGTGCTTTGTTTGCGCAAAAAAAAAAAAAAAAAAACCATAATTTACCACTTTATTTACAAAATATTAATCTTCAACGCATGTACACGTACTAACGTCTGCTCTCGGGCCCTATCATACACCCAGTGCAATGCGACGCAAGTGTTTTTTGCTAGTTTCAGCCCGACACAGTTATCAGCTTCAGCGCCCACGTTGTTTAAAGTGCCCCTATTATGGATTTTTGAAAATTACCTTTCATGTAGTGTGTAACATAACTCTAAGTGAATGAAAACATCCTGCAAAGTTTTAAATCTGAAAGTGCACCGTATATAAAGTTATTCATTCATTCATTCATTCATTCATTTTCTTCCGCTTCAGTCTAAGCAGAGACGCCCAGAGTTCCCTCTCCCCAGACACCTACTCCAGCTCTTCCGGGGGGATTCCGAGGCTTTCCCAGGCCAGCCGAGAGACATAGTCCCTCCAGCGTGTCCTAGGTCTTCCCCCCAGGGAGGCGTCCAGGAGGCATCCGGAAAAGATGCCCGAGCCACCTCAGCTGGCTTCTCTCGATGTGGAGGAGTAGCGGCTCTACTCTGAGCTCCTCCCATCATCAGTAAAAAGTTATTGTCTCTCAAAAGTAAGAGTCGACTCTGAGTCAATTAAACGAGTTATTTGTAAAAACAAATCCCAAGCCGTTTCGTTGTGACATCAAAACGAAACATTAGCATATTGCCCACCCACTTATTGCGCACGCAGACACCAGGGAAAACGCGAAACCCCTCAAACACTGCCAATACGTGAAGAATCAGTGGTTAAAGTTCATCTTTACAACGATACCACAGCAGTATAGCCCGAACCTTGTGCTGTGTTCCCGTCATTTTACCGACGACTGCTTCTTCAACCTAAATGCGTTCAAGGAGGGATTCGCAAGCTGGTTGTTTTTGAAGGATGGGTCAGTACCAGCTTCTTCCTCCTCCGAATTACAACCTGTAAGTATGATTAATAATTGTTGCTGTTATGTTCTCTGTAGCATGCACAATACGTTAGTTGCGTGTGTTGTGTACACTCCGCGCAGCTTGTAGATCTCCGGCTAACAGCAATATGTGTTCGGTCGCAATTGTCTAGAAATGTGTCAAATGTTTTTCAGTGTTATTACTTGGAGTTATGATAAAGAATAGAGCAATACGTTGGTGTACAACTGCAGTGCTTTATCGATACGTTCCTGCGTTGGGCTAACGCATATACCATGACGGTTTGTGTGTTTACCACAGAGCTGTGGGCTAGGTTCCCTAACATAAACATAAAACAACTTATTTCCTCTCTGAGTCTTTATTTTTCAAACAGAGCAGAGCACCATCATTATTATAATACAATATAAGTGATGCAAGCACTGTATACTGTACTCCATGTTAACCAGCTTCACGCAAAGGAGGGGTTTCGAAAAATGAATTGTTGCGCAAATCGTTTGGGAGTCATTGAGCAAATAAGGTAAAAATAAATGCATATTATAAGACAATGAAAGTGTTTTTTGACCTTGCATGCTTGTAAACCTGTTGTTGGGGACTTCCAAAACAGAAATAGGAACCTTTCAAATGCCATAATAGGGGCAAATGCACTCACGCCTATTTGTTCACCCATGGGCGTGCTGGTCTGAAAACAAGGTGTGTTCAGGTGCATTGTTGGCGTGTTGCTATTTTGAAGTAACTGAAAACAACTGCGCCATTGACCAACAAAAACCTGGTCTAAAGTCAATTTTTTGTTATGTAAAGGGCGCGTTAGTAATAGGCGGGTGCACAACGTGTGACATGTACACTGCTTATTACACACACAGGGACGAGCAGCAGCACACAAACATGCCAAATATTAAAAATAAAATTACAATGTAAAAGTTTATTATTGTGTACATAAAGATAAAAATGCCTACATGTCATAATACACCAGTCAACATTTGAAGTGGATCAAAACCTTCCTTTTAGGACAACCTTCTTCTTGGCTTTTAAAGGGAATGGGAGATGACACTCTGATTGGTTTATTGCACGTTACGCCCAAAACACGCCCATGACTCGTTAAGAGACTAGGTACAACCCTTTTGGACCATGCGCCTGGCACCCTACCATTTTTTCCGTCGTTAAACTAGCAAAGGCGGATTCGGACACACCCTAAGTGCACCTGCGCCATGCGCTTCAGGCCATGCACTTAGATCATTAAAATAGGGCACCTCGTGTCAACACAACATGCATGCGTCGTGGTGCTCTCTATATTTTGTAAATAAAGTGGTGTTTTTTCTGCACAAACAAATCACTCACGTCGCTTCATAAAATTGAGGTTAATCCACATAGATTACTTTAATGAAGTCTTTACTATCTTTCTGGGGCTTGAAAGTGGTAGTTGCGTAGACTGTCAATGGAGGGACATAAAGCTTTCAAAAAGATCTTCATTTGTGTTCCAAAGATGAACGAAAGTCTAATGGGTTTGAAACTATATGAGGGTGAGTAATTAATGACAGAATTTTCATTTTTGGCTGAACTAACCCTTTATGTCTCCCGTCTTACGAACTGGCTGATAATAGTGATAATAGCGATACCTAGAGGTCCAGAACGGGGAGTCTCAAAGAGAAAAATGTGTTTCCACTCACTTCAGCTTTTCTTATGTCACAGGAATATGAGCCAGTTCTCACAGTTTTTGAGCAGCTCAAACTTTTAAACTTCACAAAAGTGTGCCGTTTTTACTGCATTTATGAATGCAACAACGTGCAGCACTCCAGGCACCTTAAAGTTGTCCTACTCGGCAAAAAGTCGCATTGTGTCAAAATGCACAACAGACCTCTCCTCTCCGTTTCTTTCTCGTTCCAGTGTTTGTTTAGCGTGCAGACAGGAAACTGGGTTTAGGGTGTCTGTCCATAGCCGTCGGTCTTGGGGGAATGTGGAAAAAGGATGAGGTTTCTTAGGCTTTCACAAAAGAGGCTCTAGGAATCTCTTTGAGACAATATTGCATAAGCAAACACCGTTACAGCGTGCTAACAGAGTCTGAAACTGACCAGCTTTGAGTTCAAATGATCAGATTTATGTGCCTGGGTGTCTGTTTGCAGCACCTGAACAAAGAAAAGGAGGCTTTTCTGTGATCAAAACGCTCAGAATAGCATGTCGCAGGAACCGTTTAAAATCTCCTGAAACAAACCACAAGCAGAAACATCAGTCAGAGACTTATGAACAATCTGTATTGCAAAACACAGCAGAAAAACTCATTCAAAAGCCACAAAACACATTATTATTCAATTTCAAATATACTTTGTTAGGGGTGTGGTGGTATAATGGTAAGAAATACTGCTTTATAATATTAGTTTGGCTGTTTTGAACTCAAGTGTTTCATAATGTGAAGCTATTTTTGCACTTATGTCAGACTCATCATAAATTTATTATGAATAATCTCATCTTTTGAGTTAAAGTTCCAAAAAAGAGAAAATAATCAAAATGGGATGAAACACTTTTCATGTATTTGATTCACTAAATAATATATAGAGGTCCATATATATGTATATGTGTGTGTATATATATATATATATACATACATATATATATATATATATATACATATATATACACACACACACACACACACACATACACGCATAAGTTAGAAAACACTAAACTAGTTGCTTTTGTCATTTAGGCTAGTGTTTTCCTCCTAACAAACATTTCCATTTACTTGTAAAGTTTTTCCAAATGCCTTGTCATTAAATTACTGATTAAAACACAAGTATTCAATTAAAACCCCTTTTAATAACAACCACAGTACAAAAAAAATAAATCAAATATTCCCTTGACTGTGCTAAGGCTTGCAAATTGTCCGTTTGGAGATGAGCTAAAGCCTTCTACAGGGGAACAGCGGTTTATATGGAAACATACCTTACACACTAAAACGCAATAACCTTTGAGTCTCCTGCTGTTTGACTTGGCTGAGAGCTGCACGAGATCAAACACTGACTAGGATCCAGCAGACTCGGCCAAAAAAAAGTCACCGCACAGGCGCTCTGGACTCCAGCTTCAGGTATTTTCTTTCCTTCTCCTGTAAGCGACGCAAAGTAAACGGCTGCCATAACATCCACCGCAAACGCTCCATTTCCATTCACTCATTCGGTGCAGACTGACCTCAACGGCGGCACTTTAAACATCACGCTGACACCAGCCGAACGTGTGCAAATTTATGGCGTCTCACATCATGCTTGTTTACACAGTGGCATCGGTGAACAAATCTATGTGTTTTTTAAGAGATTTTCAAAACATGACATTATAGAAATGTTTTCCGGGTTCAGTACAAGTTAAAGGATTAGTTCACTTCAGAATTAAAATTTCCTGATAATTTACTCACACCCATGTCATCCAAGATGTTTATGTCTTTCTTTCTTCAGTCGAAAAGAAATTAAGGTTTTTGAGGAAAACATTCCAGGATTTTTCTCCATATAGTGGACTTAAACAGTTACCAAGGGGTTGAAGGTCCAAATTGCAGTTTCAATTCAGCTTCAAAGAGCTCTACATGATCCCAGACGAGGAATAAGAGTCTTATCTAGTAAAACGATCTGTCATTTTCTAAAAAAAAAAAAAAAAAAATGTATATACTTTTTAACCACAAATGCTCGTCTTGCACTGCTCTGAGATGCGGCACGCATTACGTAATCACGTTGGACGTAGGCGGAAGTACCGCAGTAGGGTGAAAAACATCTAATTTTCTCCTCTAACTTCAAAATTGTTCAATCACATTCTGTTTATTAAATGCATCATAATGACATGACATCCAGCTTTTCTTTAAAGGGGACCTATTAATGCACCTTTTACAAGATGTAATATAAGTCTCTGGAAACAGTGACACTGATATAGAGAATAACTCCCGCTGGAGAGACTTTGTGCTTTGTAACTTTGCAGAGCTTTTTCAAGCTCAAACAGCAACATTACACACTAAAGAAAGCTGAAAATATATAAAAGCCTAAGCCAACATAAAATGCCAAACCTAACCTGGTTTTAATTCAGTAATCTGATGAATTTCCAAATACAACTGGATATTAAAACATTAAAAAAAAGTGTTTTGTGAAGTCATTTTGATAAACGATTATGAAACTATTTTTCTTTAGTAAAATGTGCACTGATCAATTGTTCACAATAAGACCAAGAATGTGCATTAAGAAAGTACATAGAGACAATTTTGATTTTATGTTGACTTTAAACACAGCGTGAAAACTATAAATTGCCTTAATTATGAATAATTGCACGTCAAAAGTCTGGAATGAGGAAAAGGGAAACATTGGTGGCGTCTGGAGGAGATCAAACAGTCATCTGCGAGCGCTTTGGAAGTCGCCCGCTAAACGTGCTCCACAATTAATGATGGCACCTCAGTGTCTTTGAAGCCGTGAACGCTCAACCCGCTCGGAAAGAGTGCTTAGACAAGGAACCGGAGGAACGTAAGCAAACACCTTCAAAGTGCGTTTCACAGCATAAATATCCCCAAATAAATAAACATGCAATCCGCCTGCAGTGTTCAGATGTCTTTTTCCATGAAACACGGGCCATGAAAAGTGAGAGGAGGAAGTGGGGAGGGGGGAGTGAAATATCTCGCTCATATGCAGTGTAGATGTTCTGACACAAAAACACAATCTCCATAAATGCTAACATGAATACCAGTGGCAGACTGCACTTCTTTAAGTAAGATTACGTCTATGAAGTTCTCTTATTATTAAATAAAAAAAAAACATGCTTTTATAGAATGCATTCCACAGTGATAATGACACAATATTTGCATACCAAGTCATGATTGGTCTTCTTTCTTAGGTCTATTTGCATAGTGAATGCTAATGTGAACACATTAGCACATATTTGTAAAGATATGCACTTATATTCCACTACAGCATCATCCATACAAACCTCAGAAGCCAATAACATACTTTATTTAGCTTTGTTTCCTTAAAAAAAAAGAACTGAATTTGTTAACTACAGAAAAATTGAGAGATTAATCATATTTTAATGGATTGATTGAGTAGGATTTTAACACTGAAGATCTCAATAGAGCTATTCAGACTGAGGTCCCTCAGACCGAGGTACCTTAGTGATTTTTAAGATTTTTCTTTATTCATCAGTAAAATAAGGGATAAAATCACATAAAGAGACTTTAAAACTGTGTCCTAACCAGATATGATGCGATAAGATTCCAGTGAAAAGTAATTTGTCTGTCCACAACGAGACGTGACATGACTATGAGGCGTGACAAAATCAATTAAAAATCACAGCCAATCAGAAGAGCTTGTGGGCGGAGTCTCTATGTAAGCGCACTGCACTCGCAACGAAAACGGATAAGTACATAAACTCATAAATATTACATTATTTACACATTAAAAAACATACTGAGTGACTGAAACAATCTGTATCATTGAATACATTTGTTTGAGTTCACAGTTTGAACGTTCTTGTTTTCTTTCATTTATTTTCAATATCTGATTCTGAGGTGAATTATCCATTGTCTCTTTCAGTATGGCTATTAAAGGCACGCAAAATGACATTCAAACTCATGTTAAATTCTTTTCACATTAAGTAAAGCATATAATCAGTACCTGAGAAGATTTTCACATTAAAGAAGGCGGAGCCTTAGAGCCACACCTACCTATTATGTCATTGTCATGGACCAATGATACTTCAAAGGCATTTACCTTAAAGTTTCCAGATAGTTCGCTTTGGCAAACTGTTTCAAACTCCCGAAACGAACACCAAACGAACTTCATTTTGGCCTGATTTTGTTCGAAATTACTTCACACCAGTTCTTTCTTCGACTGGCATCTAGGGTTCATATATAAACAGAAATTGTAGATTCTGAAATTGGATTGGATTCATTCCTAGGAAAATTAGTGCATGTAAACATACCTTAATGTAAGTCAATGGGAGGTTTTCAAACTTCAATGTTAAATTTCAACAAAACAGACAGCACACACAATACTGTACAAAAAAGGTCGGAATGCAGTCCGTATGTTAATGCTTTGAGTTCATGCAAAACTCGTCATAAAGGTGCTAAAGTGTTGCTATGTGGTTGTTAAAGATCTCAAGTACAGAAAAAAGAGAACAATCCAGGCTGTCAGTGCCACATCTATTGAACACTCCCTGTTCCCCCAAAACAACACCCTTCATAGTGCCCCACCACCTCAAAGCCTTTAGAAAAACAGGCCCTTATCGGCCCCCTGTTGCCCCTCTCCGAGCTCGAGGATTTCTGCTGTACAAACTAAGAACAGATGTCTACAGCGGCCGCGCTGAAAGACCCCGCTGTTCTGGACGGCCGCCACATGCTTCTCATTCAGAGATGAAGGCTCATGGCTCGCCTTCTTGTGAAGCCAAAGTAAAAAAAAGCCCAAACTCTTTAAATGTCTCCTAGTCGCCTCAAAAATCTGAATACCATACGAGTATGTCGGAGCTTTCCTCGAAACCTCGACAGCGGTTTTGACCAGGAGAATGTCAACTATTAAACGAAGCGCCAATAGCACCATTCAGCTCCATTAAGACAATGGAGTTTCTCCATTTGCTCCAAGTTGGAGACCGTAAGAAAAGCTGAGTGAGAAAGATGTCATTGAATGTGACGCTCTTAAATATAGGCTAGATATACACGACACGTTTCCAAAGCAAATACCACTGACTCAAAGTCCAAATAAAATATCGGTCTCCTCGATAAAGCAAGAAAATACACAGTTCTGTTGAGGTGAGAAATCTGATTTCTAAAAGTAAACATGAGATAATCGAACAAGTCCACTCTGACTGGCTATCAAGAAACAACATCATATTTACAGGTTTTGTCACTGGGATGATTCACATCTGTGAAGACTGACCTCATCCATCAGGGCCCATTATATCTGGGAGGTCATGTCAGCCCTCCTTTTAGAGATTTCCAAGTTTGTTCCCCCATGTTTTAGGAAATAATCATTATACTTTAAGAGTTTAGCTTGGCCGTGATTTAAAAAAAGACAAAACTACAACAATCAGTTACTGTAAACACAATTTCTGCCACTTTGCTAACTTCTAAATTAGACCACCTCTATTGCTTCATCCAAACGATTGTTCATACAAACAACATGAGATATTGCCTGAAAAATGATATAAATAATCGATATTAATATATATATATATATATATATATATATATATATATATAGGCAAAACTAAGTTTAATATAACATCTGTTTACCTTCTAACATAAAAGTAAGGTTAATAATATAACTTAGATTACACATTTTTCAGTTTTACTCAAATTAGGGTGATGCAAAAATGAGTACACCCCACAACAAAAACTACTACATCTAGTACTTTGTATGACCTCCATGATTTTTAATGACAGCACCAAGTCTTTTAGGCATGGAATGAACAAGTTGGCGGCATTTTGCAACATCTATCTTTTTCCATTCTTCAAGAATGAGCTCTTTTAGAGACTGGATGCTGGATGGAGAGTGATGCTCAACTTGTCTCTTCAGAATTCCTCATAGGTGTTCGATTGGGTTCAGATCAGTAGCCACTGAATCACTTTCAACCTGTTCTTCTTCAGAAATCCAACTTAGATGTGTGTTTAGGATCATTGTCATGTTGGAAAAGTGCACGACGACCAAGGGCACGGAGTGATGGTAGCATCTTCTCTTTCAGTATAGAGCAGTACATCTGTGAATTCATGATGCCATCAATGAAATGCAGCTCCCCGACACCAGCAGCACTCATGCAGCCCCACATAAGGACACTGACACCACCATGTTTCACTGTAGGCACCATGCATTTTTCTTTGTATTCCTCACCTTTACGACGCCATACAGTTTTGAAGCCATCAGTTCCAAAAACATTTATCTTGGTCTCATCACTGCAGAGTATAGTGTCCCAGTAGTCTTCATCTTTGCCTGGGCTTTAGGAGAGGCTTCTTTCGTGGACAGCACCCATGCATGCCATTCCTCTGCAGTGTACGCCATATTGTGTCACGGGAAATAGTCACCTCAGTTTGGCTTTCTACTTCTTTAGATAACTGCAGTGAACTTGCATGCCGATTTTCTTCAACCCTTCTCATCAGAAGACGCTCCTGTCGAGGTGTTAACTTCCGCGGATGACCTGGACGTCTCTGTGAGATGGTTGCAGTTCCATCTGTTTTAAATTTTTGTACCACTTTTGCTACCGTATTCTGACTGATAAGTAAAGCTTTGCTGATCTTCTTGTAGCCTTCACCTTTCTGGTGTAAAGAAATGATTTTCTTTCTCAGGTCTTGTGACATTTCTCTTCCATGTGGTGCCATTGCTGACAGCATGAAATGGGACGGGATTTTAACACCCTTTTATAGTCAACTGTTTGCTGGACACCTGTGTAATGAATAATTAGACTCACCTGTGGTTGAATTCTTGTTAAATTAGACGTTTGTAGTCTAAAATTTAGCTTTGCTCCAGAGACTTTCAGTGGGGTGTACTCATTTTTGCATCACCCTAATTTAAGTAAAACTGTGAGAAAATAAATAAGAAACAACAACGGAGTGTCTTTAAAAACCCTCTTTTGTGCAGAGCTACTTCCTTAAAATCAGTTTAAGGATATCTTTGTCTTTGTCCTTTTAAGGGGATTTCCCTTTACAGTGCTAAAACAACTTCCTTGTTTACAAACTAGTCTCTTTCAATTTGCTACTGACTCACTCGCCATCGAAATCACGGACCATTTCTCAATACCAAACACAGCATTTTATTTATAAAAAATAATATTTATTGCCATGCCGTCATTTTACCCCAGACTGCTTCACAAACGAGTGTCAATTCAATGCTGGATTTGCACAAAAGATTAACATGACGGCACATGCTAGTTGATGAGTTGAATCAACTCCACAGCAACCATAAATTTGTCCACTAACCGTTCAGAAATGTCCAGACGCATTCTATAAGTTCTGAGTCTCTCCATCAGTGTCGACTCCGGTTTGAACAATGTAAGGCTGAACATATAAAGTTATGAAACTTAATTTTCCCCTTAACCCAAAACGATTATATACCCCAAATGAATTAGGCCCCTATATCTCATGTTTAATCATTATCTACATAAGAGCCAGCTGCAAATTCCCAACGGACTGGCTAACATAATGCTGTTCTCGGTGGGTACATGAGCACTGAATTTCATTTTTCATAATAAATGATTCATTATTTAAAATTGCATTATCTTTAATAAATTAACCTTCATTTTATGAACCAGAATGCTGTAATGCATGTAAAAGTGTTCTTGCTGACTAATGAAGTTCTTCTGTTGTTTGACACTGTTGAATTTCTTTGGCAGGAAGAGTAATTTCCTGAATTGCACTTTAAATTCCAAAAGTTTAACTTGCGTGTTGTAGCCAATTCAATTCGAATTCACACTCGTTCTGAATTGTGCCCTGACTCTGTAATGTATCCCCCCACCATTTATCAGATTGTTCCTACTTCACTGGCATCACGTTAATGGCTTCATGCCTGGGAACGTTTAAGACAAAAGGGGTGTTGAAAAGTTGAAATGAGCGAGTGTGTCATTATTTGGGCATCCAGAGAGCTGAAGAAGCAGTCAGTGTGCTGCAGACTGTTGATGTTTCCAGTGTTGAAGCACACTGAGGCCTCACAGGCTCTTTAAGAATGGCGAGTCTTTGGAGGGCGAGTCTCCACCTCAGCGCCGGGCTGGAATCAAGCGCTTTCCGTGCTGATTTTTCACAGAGAGGCCTCTTGTCCGGCCTTCCAACAACATTCTGAGCTGCTGCTATTTTGGCTGCTCATATTGACTGGTCATTTTGATCTTTCCTCTGAAGATCTCTCTAGCCCCATGCCAGGTGTTTATACAGGTAAGAGCCGAACACCTGCAATGATCCATCAAACTCGCCCTTCTCGAAACCAGCCAACTCATTCTTTCTCTATCGCGGTCTCCTTGAGGAACAAAAACAAAGCCTGTTTTTTCAGGGAACGTCTTTGATCAGCCAACAGTCACCTCTGAGTCCAAGTCCGTAATTACCCCGTTTGCTGCTCCTGCTTTTTTGCTCCTTTCACTCAACATGCTTTAATCTGAAGCACGTATCTTCTGGACGCGACAGCTCTCCGCAAAACTTTCAGGAATAGTTTAGCAAAAATGAAAAATGTGTCATGTCGTTCCAAACCCTGCTGTTATTTTTTCTATGCAAGATGAAAGAAGAATTTTTAATGAACTCTTTTTCCACACAATAGTGACTCTAAAAAGGACAAAAAAATTGCATTCATTGTGCATTTTATTCCAAGTCTTCTGAAGTCATATGATTTCTTTACATGAATTTAAACAAAAAGCTCTAAAATAAAATAGATTTACTCACACAAAACTATCGTCAAAGTGCATGAACTACTTTTATGATACTTTTTTGGTATATATATAGTTTTAGATTTGATATTAACCCTGATAAAGACTCTTGATTAAGTCATTTGGATTTGGAACGACATGCTATTCCTTTAAGGAAACATCTGACTGCAGCTAATGAGCTCATTATTGCCCACTGAACACTAATGGCTTTTAGAGTTAATACTCGGGAGCTCCACACCAGGAAAACCCTCGGGACACTCACCCGTCTGTCTCTCCCTGCGGGACTGTTCGTCCGTCCGCCCTTCCCCCAGATACGCGGCTCCAGTGATATCAGAGAGCTTTAATAACTCCCAGCTCCGAGCTTTGAAGTCGCGTCCAGGCAGCTAAGGAATCCCATTCCCTACGCTTCCCTGACAATGAGATGGGGGAGGGGGGTCTGACCAAACACCGGATTTGGCCCGTTTCTAATCTGCGGTCATCAGGATTTTACCTGCCTTCCAAATCCTAAAGCTGACTTTAAAAGCCAGCCAGACACAATTATTGGACACATTCCCTCTTTTCCATTAACTTCAAGGAATGTTCTGTGTATAGTACAAATTAAGCTGTTTCAACATCATCTGTGGCAGAAAATAATTCTGACCATTCCATCATGTCTTTTTAGCAAAGCTCTTTTAATGAAAGTGCACTAAGAGATGAAATATACACAAAATCATAAAAGATGAATTGCAGCTGATTATTTGCATATGCAATTGTGAAAATCAAGTAATGCCATACATATGGATAAAGGTATTCAAATCTCCTTTCCATCTTTTGATGAAATACTGCTGCCATGATCAAGTCAAGTCACATTTATTCCTATAGTGCTTTATATAATACAGATTGCTTCAAAGCAGCTTCAAATGAATAAACAGGAAAGTAACCATTTTAATGTTATAAATTTCATCAATTATGAAACAAATTCAATTTCAGCTGTACACCAGCTCTACAGAAGGCAATAGTGTCATTATTCAGCTCAATTCAGTTCAATAACAGTACTAATGTTGCAAAGTTAATGTCATTATTCAGCTCAATTGCTCTGTTAGTGAGATTAATTTTGAACAAATGTGAACCCTGGTGTGCACCAAACAAATGAACTCTAGTGCAGTTCAACTGAAATATGAATGCAATTCGGACAAAAGACATCTAAATGAACCAAAAAGTGGGGATGAACCAAAATTTCGGCCACCAAAAATCATTGACCGAAAATGGTATTTGGCTTCTGGCCAAAAGAGAAAAACGGCCAAAAATATGAGCCAAAAATATATGCCGTCCCGATTACTCTTTTACATCACCATGAATCACCTTCGGTTGCTCAACAACAACAAAGCTGGAGAATCTCACGCAGATCTTACTCAGACTTACATTGTTCAAACCGGAGTCGGACACTGATGGAGAGACTCAGGAAGAAGTTACAACTTTTAGAATGAAACTGGACGCTTCTGAATGGTTAGTGGATAAACTTATGTAGTTGCTGTTTAGTTGATTTAACTCATCCACTAGCATGTGCCGTCACGTTGAAGGTGCTGTAGGCAATTTCTCAAATTCGTTGTTGAACACTGTTGATATTTGAAATCAACCCAAACAAACCCACCCCTCTCTTTATTGCTCCACCTCCAAACTCACACTCCAATACTAACCACCCTGCTCCGAGTCGGTCTCAACCCCAGCCCGATCGCTGCTACCATTCAAGGCGAATGCACTACCAATGACGCTAAACACCTCATTCTCTAGCGGGCGTCAGTGTGCAGTAGTTTAACTGCAAAACTCTCACTATCTGGCCACTGTTACACACGCAATGCGAGTGGATGTCTGTTTATCACAGCTGACGCGCAACAAAATGCTTCACGATAAATAAAGTGCAGATGATGAACGAACGACAAGGACAAGTACAGTACACAAGAGTAAATACAAACAAGAGTTTGTTGTTAATCGCCAACAGAACAGCAGCTCCAGACAATCAAACCCCAGTGTTACTTACATGATAAGGTAAGTAACTTTATCATGTAAGTAAGTAACCCGACTAACTTCCAAACAGTGTATTTGAAATAATACTGAGTCCACCTTTAATATTTTGTGCAAATCCAGCGTTGAATTGACTCTCGTTTGTGAAGCTGTCTGGTGTAAAATGACGACATGGTATTTTTTTTTTCAAGATGGAAGAATGCGGTTTTACAGATGCTAGAAATGTGGCTTTCAAATGAAAGATTGGTAACAACACTCTACTACAACAACTCTTCCTCTTCTCAAAAGCAGCCCAACATGGCCTCACCCCCTTTGTTGCGTGTTCCTGGGGGCGGGGTTTATGTAAATTTTGGAGTTTGTAATGTCACCAACCTGGGAAGAAGCTCTTGGTAGTCCCTACCAGCCATTTGTTGTAGTCCTTAAAAAAAGTGATTTCTGTAATAGAAAATATCTCCCTTTGCATTGAACTTTAAACGTCGTAACTTTGCAGATGTTGTTTATTCTCAAACAGCAACATTACACACTAACTAAAGTTAAAAAAGTGAAATCATAACCAAGGACTCCTTTAAACTTCAACTGAGCAACCAGAAGAAATTCAGTTGGTTGTAATAGACTTTATACCACAATTGATGTTAATGGAGTTTCAAACGTATTAAAATCTGAAAATTCCTGCAAAATGAAAAAGAATATGTGAACAACACAGCATGTTGTGCATATAGAAAACTAAAGCTAGGTGAGGTAGGAACAAAGTACTCATACACTTCACTTGATGTAATCCAGAAATACGTCATTCTTACAGAGATTCCTAAACACTGAGTGTCAAATTATATATCTACTCTTGTTTATCATGGACACGAGCATCAGTCCATGCAAAGGTGTCTCCTTTCAGTTCATTTAGAGGACAGAATTACAGCTGCTCTGGGGTGCAAAGTCAAACCGCACTTATAATGACAATACAACACTATGACCAGCTCGACAAATGTCAAACAATCCCTAGGGATAGGACGTCATTCGATTCTCCTTACACTTGTGCGTTATAAACCAATCGTAAACAACAGAATAAAACTGTGTTGAAATTTATGGAGTGATTTCAGCATCAAAGAGAAATGTCATGTAGACAGTCTATAAAAAGACTGTTTATTTATATGAGGTCTGGAAAAATATTACAACAGCTCAACCGCATTATAAACTCAACCATCCCTTACTGTTACGAAGAGAAACTGAGATTTCGAGAAAGAAATAATGTTAATTTACATGATCAAAACATGATGGGGATTCAAATGCAATACATTAACACAATAAACATTCAATTTGCCATTTTTCCAGCTTAAAATTCAAGAGTCCAGTAGTCCGTGTTTTCCCAGCGTCTTTGATGAAATAGTGAAAAATTACAAAAATTACGATTTTGTCTTCATTTACACTAGTCATATGAACTACTTACAAGATTACAATATTTTCCGGAATATAAGTCACTTTTTTTTTTAACATTTGAAACATGCTGCGACTTACAGGGGTTGGACAATGAAACTGAACACCTGGTTTTAGACCACAATAATTTATTAGTATGGTGTAAAGCCTCCTTTTGCAGCCAATTCAGCATCAATTCATCTTGGGAATGACAGATACAAGCCCTTCACAGTGGCCAGAGGGATTTTGAGCCATTCCTCTTCCAAAACAGAGTCCAGGTCACTATGTAATGCTGGTGGAGGAAAACGCTTTCTGACTCACTCCTCCAAAATACCTCAAAAATATTCAGATCTGGTGACTGTGAAGACCATGGGAGATGTTCAACTTCACCTTCATGTTCATCAAACTATTCTGTCACAAGTCTTGCTGTGTGTACTGGTGCATTATCATGCTGATACATGACACATGTTGCACCTAATGTTTGAACCATTAGGTTCACATGATCCTCCAGAATAGTTTGGTAGTCCTTGGCAGTGACGTTCCATCAATCACAGTAGGGAATGTCATGATATTGCAGCTCAAACCATCACTGATCCACTGGCGTGCTTCATTCTGGGCAGCAACAGTCGAGTGTTCAGCTCCTTTGGAGCTTCTCCACACTCCCGCGGATGTGGGAAAGACAGTGAAGGTGGACTCATCAGAGAACAATACATGTTTCACATTGTCAACAGCCCAAGATTTGCACTGTTGGCAGCAATGAAACTGACATTTGGCAATGGCACGAGTGACCAAAGGTTTGGCTATAACAGTCCAACCTTGAATATTGACTCTGTGGAGCTCCTGACCAACAGTTTTTGTGGAAACAGGAGAGTCGAGGTGCACATTTAATTCTGCAGTGAGTTGGGCAGCTGTGGATTTATGCGGGTTAGTTCCTGGACATCTCTTTCAGACAGCTTCCTCTTGCGTCCACAGTTACTGCTGTTGGATGGTTGCTCTCGATACACCACAAAGACTTGCTGTCCTGGTCACAGATGAGCCAGCGAGATGCACACCAACAATTTGTCCTCTTTTGAACTCTGATATGTCTCCCATTATGTTGTGTGGATTGCAATATTTTATGTACAGCTGTGTTATTGCTCTGCTAATTCAACCTTCACACTCAGCTCTCACTGATGGAATGTAAAATCAGAGAAGATTGGCATACATAGGTGTGACACCTCCAACACTATATTGGCCAGTGTTTCAGTTTCATTGTCCAACCCCTGTATATCCCAAAGCAACTTATAATGCAAGCGTGCAAAACATGTACAAACCACAAATATTCGGTGCAGAATGAGAGAGGCACGTAAGCACAAGTTTGTATAGTGCATTTCCCACACGGCAGTAGTTTCAGTTTCACTTTAAATAAATTTGTTTAGGCTTGGAATTTTTAATAAATGTTCTTTATAATGAATGCCACTATAATTTATGTTTGCTTTATACTTATATATCTCATTCTTGTTCTGTTCTGATTCTGAATACCGTTAAGGGGATCTATTATGCCCCTTTTTAAAAGATGTAATATAAGTCTCTGGTGTCCCCAAGAAAGTGTCTGTGAAGTTTCAGCTCAAAATACCCCACAGATCATTTATTATAGCTTGTCAAATTTGCCCCTATTTAGGTGTGAGCAAAAACAAGCCATTTTTGTGCGTGTCCCTTTAAATGCAAATGAGCCGCTTTCCAGAAGAGGGCGGAGCTTTAACAGCTAATGCTTTGGTTGTTCAACAACAACAAAGCTGGAGAATCTCACGCAGCCAAAATGACGATTGTCATTAACGGTGCTACTTTCACCCAAGTCTCGGTGATAAACAGCCTCGATGTCTTGTTTACCAGAGAGCGAGCATTTACCAGCGCAGATTCTGGGGAGCATAGAATAGTACGCGAAACCGCTGCTTTTTCCAGAAAACAGAGGTTAGCAATATTAGTGCCCTCATAGTGCGGTCAGATGATAATCCATGAGTGGAAGTTTCAAGAGAGTCAAGAGAAACAGGAGCCTGAGCCTGAGCCAACGTGATACCGGGGTTGGCCGAAACAGCGCCGTAAAGCGGTCCGACACCATAGCCTGTGACCGAGCAGAGAACTGAGAGCAGGTAGGCAACCAGCTCTCATGAAGGTCTTTATTCTGACAATCACACCCCCGTATTTACCCCGTCTTCTCCGACGCTTTCTTGGAGGAACGTCCAGAGGTAATCACCTGTTGTGGGATATCTCGTAAGAGAGTTCCATGTGTATGGTCGGCGAAGCTGCATCCAGAACACCTACACAGGAACTGCGTATATCCAAGAGAGTCTGGCGATCATACGTGAGAAACTCAACATAGTTGTTGGACAGGAGAGTACATAAAAACAGCCAAACAATAAACAAAGCCGAGAGCAGCAGACGGCTCGCCACATACACAGGCGCCATCTTGCCTACACAGAGTACTCAACTCTTCCTCTTCTCTAAAGCAGCCCAACATGGCCTCACCCCCTTTATTGTGTGTTCCCGGGGGCTGGGTTTGTGTAAATTTTGGGGTTAGTGATGTCACCAACCCGGGAAGAAGCTCGTTGTAGTCCCTACCAGCCGTTTGTTGTAATCCCTAAAAACTGATTTCTGTAAAAGAAAATATCTCCCTTTGCATTGAACTTTGAGCGTCGTAACTTTGCAGATGTTGTTTATGCTCAAACAGCAACATTACACACTAACTAAAGTTAAAAAAGTGAAATCATAATCAAGGACCCCTTTAAATTTAAAGGATTGTTGTGAGGGGAACTAAAATATGTTTATAGTGTTCAAAATAAAACAAAAGTAAACGTTTCATATCTTATCTGTGTTTTTTTTCTCTCAACACAAATTTGACCTAATGCAACTTATGATCAGTTGTGACTTATTTTCCCAAAAATATGGTATTTGACATGCCTTTTGAACTTTATTGGAACTAGGCAGTAAAATTCATCAGACACTATAGTTCAGTGGAAAACAGAAGCTCTGATATTCTGCCGGTGTAATTGAGTTTCTTCATGAGAAACACAAAAAATACTAATAAAACAGGGTTGTAACAACATGATGGTGAGTAGATGACGACAAAAAGTTTATTTTTGGGTGGACTATTAATTCAATACTAGGTACACAGCTTATGGGCTGCAACTGCCAATCACTGGAAGCAAAATATAGTAACTCCAAAAAACCTTCAATCAAACCAGCTCTGTTCTCACAACAATGACTCTTTATCCCTGCTGCAACTCATCAAGATATCGTTAACGAGGATTCGGTTAACTGCAGAATAAACATGGCAGCACAAAACTGTGATTATGGGGTTTAAAAAAAAAAATCACAAATAGCAGATTAGACAGAGAAATGTGATCGCACTCATACATTCGTTTTGTTTGCTTAGATTGGCTATAAATATGTGGGAAATTGGAGATTAATTCGCAGTGAAATTCCAAAAGCAAGATGACATCACAAGACAACGCTTATTGTGATCTAAACTGCAACAAGGCTAGTTTAAGTGACTCATGGTTTGATCCAGATTTTGAACCCTTCATCAACCAAACTCTGACCTGAAATGGACTCGGATCCGCACCAAAAGCTCTAGTTTGAAAGCACCCTTAATTATACAATGTCTTGCACTTCAACCACCCTTAAAAACAACCCAAGCATGTCTTATCAGCAATCAAAAGTGCTCCTGCTCCCAGTTTCAAAGACTCTTTCAGGTACTTGATGACTGACAAAACACAAATCAGAGCCAAAACTCTGATTAAATCAAACTCTGGACCTGCCCATTAATGACACATGACGTACCCTGTGCCGCCGGTGGTTTCCCCTTAAGATCTCTGTCAGATTTTCCCAAAAAAACTTTCCCATTCATGAAGGGAACAACTTTTATAAGGCTTCTAATAGGGCAGGTTAATCATTAGTTAGAGTCTTTTTACTATGCCGTCCTTCAGCGTGACGCTAATTGAAATGATGCAATGCAAAGAGCCTAACATAATGGGACACATCGGCTTCTGTTCATTTCAATGAATCAATTCAAAATGTTTGAGATTAAATTAATTCAGTCAAAGTCATTCAGTGAAATGCACATTTTGAACCCATTCACAGAAATGAATCAAACAAACTGGTTATGGTTGGTTTGATTAATTCCTATGAATATTTGTCCATTTCAATTAATACATTCAGAGGTTTTTGAGATTGACTTATAAATTGATTCTTTGAAATGGACAGTTTGAAATCACAGAAATTAACTTTTCAGAGTTGGTTTGAATCTTTCCTGTGATTTTCTGTTCATTTCGAGTAATCAAATGAACTTGTAAGAGTTGGTTTGATTGATTCATACGAATTTCTGTCTATTTCAATAAAGCAATTCGAGATTGACTTCTGAATTGATTCTTTGAAATGGACAGTTTGAACTCATTCACAGAAATGAATCAAACAAATATTTTAGAGATGGTTCAAATCTTTTCTGTCCATTTCGAATTGGAACCCATCCACTGATTCATTCTTGTGAATATCTGTCAATTTCAATAAAGCAATTCAGAGATTTCTGAGAATGACTTTTTAATAGATTCTTTGAAATGGACAGTTTGAACTCAACTCATCCACAGAAATGGATGAGCTGAACTGATTCTTTGAAAATTGACAGTTTTAACCCATTCACAGAAATGAATCAAAAAAACTGTAAGAATTGGTTTGATTCGTTGATTGGTTCACAGATTGTATTTTTTAATAGATTCTTTGAAATGGACACTTTGAACTCATCCACAGAAATGAATCAAACAATCATGTTAGAGTCATTCTTGTGAATTTCTGTCCATTTGAATAAATCTTCAGAAATGTTTGAGTTTGACTTTTGAATTGATTCTATGAAATGGAGATTCGCAGAAACGAATCAAACAAACTCTAACAGTGTTTTACTGAAGTTTAAACAAGAGACAGACACTATCAAAACATCTCTGTCTGAACAAGCGCAAGTAAAAAGTGCATCAGATCATTGCAATATTCACAATACTGCTTAATTTTATATAAAATGTTCAGTTTCAACTGTGCAATATGAAGAGAACTGCGTTACTGACATACGTACGCCATGAGGCATGTTATTCTTTGTTGTTAATCACTAGTGTTCAGTCCATCAACCTGTCTCAGGTTAGGAAAAATGTCAGAAAATAGCAGTATTGTGTGGTCGGAGAATGAGACAAAGAGCATTAAATGAACTGCATAGATATATAAGAGACAATTTTCTTTGCACGAGAAGAAACCTCAACAGATCACAATCAGTGAAATTACTCATCAACATCTGACACTACCGAAAGTCTCCATATAATCTTACGCTGTTCACCCAGACGCATGTGAGCTGCTGTACGTCCAGGACTAACCAAGACTCTCAGCTGTTAGTTAATACAGTTGTCAATCACCAACCGTCCGCCCGGCACTGATGTCATAGTCCCACCGCAGGGAACGGGCTGTCAAAACCCATCAATCCCACAGGGGAACAACCACAGCGGCGCTGTCCCGCTGCCAAACACGACAAAAACAACAGCAGCTCTCGTCTTCACGAGCAGCTCGACATGTCGTTGCATGGCCTTGCGAACACACACTCCGTTCTGTTTGTTTCAGCCGGTGTAATGATGATTTCTCGTCAGTGGGAATGTGGTCTTTGGCAGCGGGATGGCAAACGGCTCACCGCAAGTTGTTCCTTATGTGGTGCAGATTCTTGATCAAGTCGAATATGATACTGGGAAAAAGCTTCGGCAACAGAAAGCAATCGCATAATGCACTGCAGTTATTCAAAACATTGATAAAAAATAGTTCTAAAACAATCAGTTCTGTGTATTCTTGCTTAATCGAATAACACAGTTATCTTTGCAACATGCAAATGACATACTCTTTGGAAATTGAATTGAAATTGGTCGAGATTCTCAAGCAACATGCTATTTGTATGATGCACAAAGATAGTGTCTATGCAGAATGTTATGTTTGATTTCAGTTTGAAGGTAGCTGCCTACGTGAGACAGGTTTAAAGATGGATGGCGGGAAGGTTTCAGATGTATAAAAGAAGCAAATGCACAAAAACAGGTGCTTCTTACCTTATAATCTTTCAGATTGTTGTCAGATGTGCCATATCTCTCGCCGCCTTCAACTCCTCTTCTTGAAATAAAGCCATTCACAACAAAACTATCCCCTGAAAATGGATGTGAAAAAGCTTTGGGAAATGTTCTAAACCATTACTAGTTCATTTTAACTATAAAATATATATTTTTAAACCGTCAAATGCAAATCTCACCCTCAGGATTTTCCCGACGTTTGCAAGCTGCGTCCGAATAGAAGATAGAAAGACAAAAATCAGAGTATTATTTATAATAACACTTATATACTTATGACATTTTTGTGCATTTCAAGAGCATGCATGGCAAAGATTGACAAAATATGTGTTAAAATGACATATATATGGATGATTTTTTTAGTTATTTTTGACTATTTTATATATCTAACTGCTTTAAACTGTTTAATCTATGCTGTCCTGGAATTAATATCTGATCATCATCCTAATCAGATTTTTTTATAACATTGATAATGTATAGTGTGGTAATGATTTTTTCCAGTTTTTAGAGGATAAAGTTGCACAAGTCTTTGAATTGTTTACACAAGTGATTATCTATCAGTCATTTAGTAATGATACCTAACGAAGCTACTTTCATATGTAAAAATCTTATATTAATGATATTTTTTATCTTTTTGATCAGAGATGTGACTTCATATTTCCATTAAAAACAAATAGAAAACTTAGAAAAACAATAATAATAATACAAACTGGCAAATTTTACCTTTCAACACTTAAAATTCAGAAAAAGTCATTAAAGAAACAATAAAAAATTTAAAGCTATTATATATTTTATGACTAAAGTCATCCTAAAGGACAGAAATGTTCCCATAACTGAATAATCGTTCATATACATACGCGTTTACATATTTACACAAATATGTTGCGATTATGCAACTTCTAGACGTGCAACTCACCATGTTTTGAGTGAAGTTTCCCCATTGTATCACTGCTGTAGTTAACAGAAGTCGTGCATCTCTCGGTCACAGTTCTTACATTATATCCCGTTCAGAGAAATTAAAAGGCAAATCCTGCAGATTCCGGAAACATGCGAACGGCATTTAGCGCGCGACACCAGCGAGTCCCGTTCACTATGAATCTGAAATGCAGAAGAGAATCTGTCGCAGGAGCTCACGAGATGATCTACTGCTGGAGATGAAGATGTGAAGCGAAGTGAAGTGCAGGAGAAACACGCACCTTCAGTCCAGCCCCCTTCAGCATCACTGCTGCCCCCTTCTGACACTCACAAGACTAACACAAGCACACCACAGGTGAATACGGGGAAATAATCACAGTGACAGTACATTAAAGGGTTAGTTCACCCAAAAATGAAAATAATGTCATTTATTACTCACCTTCATGCCGTTCCACTCCCGTAAGACCTTCGTTAATCTTCGGAACGCAAATTAAGATATTTTTGATGAAATCCGATGGCTCCGTGAGGCCTGTATATCCAGCAATGACATTTCCTCTCTCAAGATCCATTAATGTACTAAAAACATATTTAAATCAGTTCATGTGAGTACAGTGGTTCAATACTAATATTATAAAGCGACGAGAATATTTTTGGTGCGCCAAAAATAAACAAAATAACGACTTATATAGAGATAGCCGATTTCAAAACACTGCTTCAGGAAGCTTCGGAGCGTTATGAATCAGCGTGTCGAATCAGCGGTTCGGAGCGACAAAGTCACGTGATTTCAGCAGTTTGGCGGTTTGACACGCGATCTGAATCATGATTCGACACGCTGATTCATAACGCTCCGAAGCTTCATGAAGCAGTGTTTTGAAATCGGCCATCACTATATAAGTCGTTATTTTGTTTTTTTTGGCGCACCAAAAATATTCTCGTCGCTTTATAATATTAATATTCAACCACTGTACTCACATGAACTGATTTAAATATGTTTTTAGTACATTAATGGATCTTGAGAGGGGAAATGTCATTGCTGGCTATCACTGAGCCATCGGATTTAAAAAAAAAAAAAACATCTTAATTTGTGAGTAATAAATGACATTATTTTCATTTTTGGGTGAACTAACCCTTTAAGACAACTGTTTTGTATTACAAGTTTTCTGAAATGGTATGTTGCAAATTAGGCATTATTTAATTACAAATGCATTAATTCTGATCTAAATCTGAACATTGGATAAAGTTTAAAGTTTAAAAGTATTAAAGTTTTTACATGGATATCTCTTTTTATCACTCCATAATGTACTCCAGATGTACTGTCAATAGCCAGAAAACATGTTATGGAAGCAAAATAGCCCAAAATCTCAAAATTGACCAGTGTATGAAAAAACAATGGTTTTGCCTGTAGTGCCTTGAAAAACACTGGACAACAAAAAGTTCAAAATGCTAAAAGAACAGATGTAGTGTTGAACATGAAGACAGTCAGTATTGAGTTTCATTGTGGTTAATGGATCATACTGATAGTTAATGTGATTCTCTACACCTGTGTGAACTTGAGGAGCCCTGATCTACTAAAAACCACCAAAACATCAACTGATTCAAACACACTGAGCAAAAATTTCTGTGATCTTTGACTATAGCATTTTACTTTCTTACATTGGAGGAGGGATCTGAGCAATATCTGGTTACCGAACATCCTTTAGCATTGTGACGGTGAGTTTTGCATAGTCAAACAACACACATTTTTTCACGAAATGTAAAAATCTAGTCCATATGTGTTTTAGATTATGTATTTTTTAAACTTTTAGTGCAAGTGACCAAAACTGTTCCTTTTGGATCTATTTTACCATTCGACCACACCACCACAATCTCATGAAAATGTCTAGTTTACTTCAAGTAGAAAGAAAGATGGGCATGACAAATGCTGAGTGCAATTATGTAGCACTTTATACGTATATGTTATGCTTTTACATTACATTCTCAGCTTTCTTTAGTGTGTAATGTTGCTGTTTTGTTCCAAAGCACAAGTCCACTCCAGCAGGAGTTTTTCTCTATATCATTAAGCACTGTTTCTCTAAAACGCCTCCATTGTAGTTTTCTTCCGGTAACGAACACGTCACAATAATTCCCGTCCAAGGCATATGCAAAATAAAGGGGGCGAAGCCTGGCTGAGTTGCGTTAGTAGGCTCTGTCCCAAATGGCACACTTCATATGCACTTACGATCTTGTAGACTTACAATGGCTGCTGTGTGCGTGTGTCCGTTAAGTCCATGAGACCGTAGGGTGTCCCATTCATCATTTTAGGTTTCAGAAGGGTGCTCACGAGCTCCCCCTTTGTGGTCGACATGCGCCCTGAAGAGAGCTCCACAGCAGACTTTTTTTTTTTTTTATATCAAACTTCAAACAAACATGTCAATGTACAGTCAGAACTACAACAATACATATACACATAGTAAAACAGACAGCTGGGGGGAGGCTAAACATTATATAAATATTTTAAATGATTCACAAACAGAAACTGTTTCAATTGCTTTCTTATTATGTCAATGAAAAATAGTCTTGATATATATTTGCATTTCTTCTCCACAGCAGACTTCTACCCGACAGTCAAAGCCACGTTACGTCACGAAAGCACGGACTCGTAGGAAGACCGTGAGCGTTTAGGGCAGGGTTGCCAGGTTTTCACAACAAAACCCACCCAATTGCTACTCAAAACTAGCCCAATTGCGTTTTTTGGCAGGGTTCCCACGGTAAAATTTGCATTCATCATGATGAAAAACAACCCGCAGCAACAGTGTTGAAGTACCCCAATTCCGCGGGGAAACCACGGACTTGGCAACATGGTTTAGGGTGCCATTTGGGACAGGGGCATAGTGTGGTCAGGGTTGCCAGGTCTGTGCTACAAAAGTAGCCCAAAAATAGGCCAATGTGATCCATCGGGCAGCTGAATTCTCCACTTAATTTGTACGTCTGGGTGGTGTTTTAGGGGTGTTGGAGCGCCAAAATCGAGCGTACGGAGGTGGAAATCAACCCGCAGATTTTTTTTTTTTTTTTACCCACGGCAACAACTTAAAAGTAGCCCAATTCCGCAATAAAAACACGGACTTGGCAACTCTGTTTGCAGTTATGGTAAGGGGCGGGACATTTCCAAAACACACTTGAAGCAGTTGACCAATCACAACACACTGGTCCAGCCCACCAATCAGAGCACATTGTGCTTTTCAGAAGGAGGGGCTTCATAGAGACAGGAACTAAACAGAGCGTTACTGACAGACTGGGAAGAGAGGAGCTGCAACAGTGTAAAATATGTGAAAAATAATGTGTTAATTAAACATTCAAGCATGAAAACCTGTTCTAGTAGAGCCCAAAAACAAAATCAAGACTTAAAAAAGGGCATAATAGGTCCCCTTTAAAATTAGAAAATTCAAAACAAAAGTGCAAAAAAAAAAAAAAAAAAAAAAAAGATAATGGGGAAGAGCATCATTCCTCATGATGAGTGACAGCTCATCTGAAACTGTTAATTACTGTCTCCTCAACATACATGTGGTGTTGTTCCACATATTCCGCAAACTTTAACTTCTCTGGGACTTCACAAACTATCTATCCGTGCCAGCTTGTGATTTAACAACTCTGATGAGTTACACCGCTGGTGAAATCTAAACCTCTTGCGGGGTTGCTTCTTTCTCTTTCCTGTTGGTATTATCACAGTTAGTCATTCAACAAATGCATCCAAAGTAGTGTGCATGACACCAGGCCTGAGCCCAGGAGTGATCAAAGGATTTCAGCAGGGGTCATGTAACTCCAGAAGTCATCATGAAATCAAAATGATGTCTTAATGCATGTTCCTGTTCTTGTTGTGAGTGACTACACGTGTTTACAGAAAACATCTTTATAATTTTTCATCAAAATGTAACTTGCTCCTCTGAAAAGACTTTCCTTTTCAGTTGACGTCATTAAAGGATTAGTTCACTTTCAAGTGAAAATTACCCCAAGCTTTACTCACCCTCAAGCCATCCTAGGTGTATATGACTTTCTTCTTTCTGATGAACACAATCTGAGTTATATTAATGAATATCCTGACACATCCATTTATAATGGCGGTGAACGGGACCAACGAGTATGAAGCTCAAGAAAGTGCATCCATCATAAACATACTCCACACGGCTCTGGGGGTTAATAAAGGCCTTCTGAAGCGAAGCGATGCATTTGTGTAAGAAAAATATCCATATTTAACAAGTTACAAAGTAAAATATCCAGCTTCTGCCAGACCGCCTTCCGTATTCAACTTAGGAAGAAAGTGTATCGCCTCTCGCAATTCAAAACGCTTAAGCTACGTCCTATGCAGTTACGCTTTTTTCGTAAGTTGAATACGGAAGACGTAGGACGTCTGGAAGTGACCCCCAAAATATTAATATATCTCCGATTGTGTTCATCTGAAAGAAGAAAGTCATATACACCTAGGATGGTTTGAGGGTGAGTAAAGCTTCATTTTAAAGTGAACTAATCCTTTAATCTCTCTTGTTTCTGAATCACCTGTTATATAAATCCAACTCAGTTCCTAAACTACTTAAAAAAAAATATATATATATATATATATATATATATATATATCAGAAGAGTCTGCACAACTTTCACCTTTCACAGAGAGACTGACATATGATACTGCCAAGGTATATAATAACACCTCTGTGACAGAGGCAAAAACATTTAATGAAGTTATGCACAAAAAAAAAAAAAAAAACTCTTCTGACGTGAGTCAATCAGCAATCAGTTTCTTCAGAAAATGCAAAACTATAGTTGGTAATTCATACATGTACGATTGCCACAGGAACATTTTTCACATGCAATCAGCTTGCAAAAAACGAGATGGAAGTACATTGCATTTGCACGAGGGAAAAGATCTTTTGAAACACTGAAAGAGGGGAGAGATTTGCAATACTGATTTGCCAATAAGCAGCATAAATCATTCATTTATTTCAAACAAAAGCTCATATATCTCTCTGCAATCCTACTGAACAGCCTTGAATGTCAAACGTCTTGTGTTGTTGTACGATACTTGCCCACAAGTCTATTAACTCTTCAACTAATGTATTACTATTGGCAGCTCTATTGATATTCCAGTGCTTGGAGCCAGACAGAAATTCAGCAGCATTATACTGTTTGCTTTGTTTAGGAACTTACTGGCAGTTTCTAACCACAAAAGTGGTATAAAACTCTGCAACAATAAGGCTTTTGACATTTTTTTTCTTCCTCCAATGATTATATTTAAGCAGCTGCTTGTTTTTGGAAGAGGAACTGTCAGGAACAGAAAAAAGCCTGGAGACATTACAATTATGGGTTTGTTTATCTGGTCTGCAGTCTGACACGTTTTAATCTCCCATCATATCAGAAGAATGCGATACAGATACCTGCACAATGACGGCTCGCAGGTGTTTACCTGTTTGATCCGGTATCTCCGGGTGATGATATACATCAAGCAGTTCTTTGTGATCATGGGATTCGCATTAAATAGATTCTCACAACTTGACACTTTCCAAACAGCACATCAAAGCAAGCCGCTTTAAATATGGTGTCAAACAGGTTTCTTAAAGGCAAAGTTCAAACATCTTGTGAGAAAGTTGAGTGTAAATGAATGCACATGTGGGACAATGAAATGTTACGTATTTTAGTTGGTGTTTTATAACTTTAATGCCTTTAAATTACACAAAACAACTTATATTCAGTCAGGCTTTGCCCAGACAAGTAGTAAACATGACAAAGTGCAAGACTAGAATTGAAAACCAAATCAAAACTGTATGCAGTGTGAATAAAGCCTGTTAGCCCACAACCCCGATTTGGTTTTCAAATAGTTTCTAATCTAACTACAGTAGCTGTCTGAGTGAAAAATGACAGGCAATTTACTAAGCATTTCATGCATACTGTTTTCTTCCTGCAGTTGCACCTTTATGCCACCTACTGGATGCAATTTATGAATCAGACTCTTAGAAAAAAAGGTTCAATGGGGTTCTGAAGAGAACCCTAGAGCTTTTGACTCAATTTGAAAGAACTCTTTATGCCAAAAAGGTTCTATATAAGGAAAAATGTTTTAAATGATTGCATAATACTTTCATGTTTAATGGGTTATTTCATTTTTTTCTACTGATAATGTATGCTTTATAATTCATACAATTTGATTTAAATTAAAAATGAATAAAAACATGAATTAATTAAAACTAAATCCATAAAATGAACTTCTAAAAGGCTCTATATATGAAGCACCTTAAAAGGGTAGTTGACTATGATTTCACTTTTTAAACTTTAGTTAGTGTGTAATGTTGCTGTTTGAGCATAAACAACATCTGCATCTTACGTCGCTCAGAGTTCAATGCAAAGGGAGATATTTTCTTTTACAGAAATCACTTTTTAAGGACTACAGCAAACGGCTGGTAGAGACTACAACGAGCTTCTTCCTGGGTAGTGACATCACTAACCCCAAAATTGACATAAACCCAGCCCCCGGGAACACACAATAAAGGGCGTGAGGCCATGTTGTGCTGCTTTAGAGAAGAGGAAGAGTTGTTGTAGTAGAGTGTTGTTACCATGCCGTCATTTTACGCTGGACTGCTTCACAAACGAGGGTCAATTCAACGCTGGATTTGAACAAAAGATTAACATGACGGCACATGCTAGTCGATGAGTTGAATCAACTCCACAGCAACTGCATAAATTTATCCACTAACCATTCAGAAACATCCAGTTTCATTCTAAAAGTTGTAACTTCTTCCTGAGTCTCTCCATCAGTGTCGACTCCGGTTTGAACAATGTAAGGCTGAACACCGTTACTGACAATCCTCATTTTGGCTGCGTGAGATTCTCCAGCTTTGTTGTTGTTGAACAACCGAAGTGTGAGCTGTTAAAGCTCCACCCTCTCCTGGAAAGGGGGTGGGGAGCAGCAGCTCATTTGCATTTAAAGGGACACACACAAAAACGGCGTGTTTTTGCTCACACCCAAATAGGGGCAAATTTGACAAGCTATAATAAATGATCTGTGGGGTATTTTGAGCTGAAACTTTAGAGACACATCCTGGGGACACCAGAGACTTATATTACATCTTGTGAAAAGCAGCATAATAGGTCACCTTTAAATGAACCCTTTAATATTCGATATAGAACCTTTTCTTCTAAGAGTGAAAACATTTTAATTGTAAATCAAAAAAGAAAAAAAAAAAGAACCAAAAGGATTTTTTTTTAAATTTTAATCAAAGGATTTAAATATATACACATCACATATAAAAACCGAACATAAAAAAAGAACATTATTTTTTCATATGCAAATAGCAGCTGCTACAGTGCATATTATAAACTCAGATTTACGACACCAAAAACTTCAGCTTATGAATACTGAATTGAAAAATATCACCTAGAAGATGACAGTCCCATATAGATAAGTGCTGTTTCAAACTTGAAACACTGGTTTGTTCAGAGGATGAAGCTGGTGAACAGAGCGGAAATATTGAACTAACAAACAAAAAACCATTTCGATACAACGGCAGAACGTCAGTTAGCTTCAGCTCAAACACAGTTGACCAAACTCGCCTGTTCCTGTCTCTGTTTGTCCACGGCATGGCCCATCGCTTTTAGAAAACTCTCAACTGTCATTGTGGAGGTCTGGAAACACAAAAGGAGATATGATTACAGCAAACAAAGACTAAACTGCATATTCACATCATTGCTTTTTCATGCACTTGTCAATTTAGAAAAAAAAAAAATTGTGCTATTTTGCTTCAACAGCTCTTTCAGATTATTGGAAAGAAAATATCCAAAATACAAATTAAGTGTTTATTTTAATACACTTTATCTATTTGCATCTGTAGATTTTTTTTCTCCAGAAATCTCTACTTCAGCAGCTTTACATACACCAAACTTTACATGTTCATATATCATTCTCCTGATTTATACAACATTTTATCCCTAATAACATTCCAGGCTGCTGACAGTGTTTTCTGATTAATGGAGTGATAAAAACAGATCTCCAAAGAAACTTTAACTCTAATATCAACAAAATGAAACCAGAATTTTGAACCAGGTTTTAACCAATGTTCAGATTTCTGTTCTGGAAATGTATGCAAATGAATGCATATTTAATTAGATAATTTGCATTTTAAAAATAACTTTTCAGAAAACTTGTAATACAAAACATATTTATTAGTTAAAATTTTCACCCTATTCACCAGTAGTGTCTTGTCTCGAATTGCTTGTCAACCATAAACTTCCTAGAATTAGACTAATGAGCTATATAATTTATTTAAGAACTGTTTATCCTGATTATTATTATTACTCAATATAATTATTTATTGAAAATGCATTCTTTCATCACAACAATGAGCCGTTCAAGGTAATCCATTACAGTAATTTACCACACTTAAAGGATTAGTTCACCCAAAAATTAAATTTTTGTAATTAAGTACTCATCCTCATGTCGTTCCAAACCTGTAAGACCTTAGTTCATCTTCAGAACACAAATTAAGATATTTTTGATGAAATCTGAGAGCTTTCTGAACCACACATAAGCAGCAACGTCATTGCAAATGTATGGTTCAGAAACCTCTCGGATTTCATCAAAAATATCTTAATTTGTGTTCTGAAGATGAACGAAGGTCTTACGGGTGTGGAATGGCATGAGGGTGAGTAATTAATGACAGAAATTTCATTTTCTGTTGAACTAACCCTTTAAGGATTTTAGACTAACAACAACACCCCTTATCTGTGCTAAAATCACATAACATTGTACATTCAAAGATAAGTACCTTTCCATAAAGCGCATGAGCCAGAAATGGGATTTTCCTCAAGGCTCTTCCACTGAGTCCCACACTCCTCCTGTCCAGAAAGAGACACTTGTGAAAGATATCAATTCTCAAAGACTTTCAATACTGGTTGCGTAAAGCACCAGCAAACACTCACTGGGCGATGTTCCTCAGGCTTAAGCTCAGATGGGTCACGTCGCTCTCCATGAAGTTCATGGTGCCCAGTTCCTCCAAACTCAGAAGCTGCTGTCTGGGGTAGACAATCTGACGCTGCAGGGAAGGATCAAATCTAATTTGTGGTGGCCAGCAGAAGAATGGAGACGTTCAACAGTTAATGGAGCTGAACACACTCTCACCTTCATGAGTTCCTCCAGACAAGACAGATAGATGTTGAATATGGCGCTGGCGCTCGGTGGGCCGATGTACTGCTTTATATCAGCTCTGTCCACAAAGGCCAGATCGATCTTTTCTGTGACGTTGGATGTAGTGAGGATGACCACATTTGGGTGGCTGAATCAGGGAAACAAGGTTTATATGAATATGAGTATACAAACTGCACAGGAAGACTTACAGTATTTTAACTGCCATAAGATATGAAATATTTCAAAATGCATCAGGATATTCAATGGCACAAAGGAGGACACGATGGCATCAGACAAAAAGAGAAAAAAAATGGCTTATTAGGGGTTATTATATTTTGATGAAAGACTACAATAATTTGCAATAACCTCCACGATGAATAATGCACAATAAGAGCAGCAAAGTGCATTAAGTAAACAGTCATTTTGATTTCAAGCATGCCTTTGTAGATGAAAGTGCAGCACAGATCAAGAGAAACTGACCGTTTGATCTGGTCGAGCTGGGTCAGGACAGAATTGACCACCCTAATAGCGTCAGACGGTTCTGTTCCTGCCTGAGCGGCACTCCGAGCAGCTGTGAGACTCTCCACCTGACAAACACACATTATTGAACCCTCAGTGATCTGGCGTAGCAGAACTGCAGTGTATAAAGCGTTTAAATAACGCCTAACTTTCACTAAACATGGGTATTTACAGTAGCAAACACATGAAATGTCACATCTCGCTTAAGTCACACAAAATAGCAACAGCCAGTTGAATTTTTAAAATTTTCCTATTTACAAAACATGTATTTGACATCTAATATTTTTTATTTTATTTATATATGTCTACTGATAGGAAAAGGCTTACATGCACTGAAATTTTGAATGTATAGAAATGTCAGACCATTTTTCTAAGTGTAGCAAAAAAGCAATGTTGGGTCAAACTTTTTCTATTATTCTCACACAATTGAGCCTATTCAATGAATAGTACAACAATTATTACAGATTTTTTTAGCTGTTTTCTGAGCTCATTGAAATAATAATAATAATAATAATAATAGTAAATGTATTACATATATATATATATATATATATATAGTAATTTTAATACCACTTAATTAAAAAATATATAATATTTAATCATATATAATAATATATATTATTATATATAATAATATATAATATTAAGTTATATTAAAATTACTATATATATATATATATGCGCTTTGATATTATTATAGTATTCAAATTGTGTTTGCATTCTTAATTTCTTATCTTAATGACTGTATCCTTACTGGTTGAAGTATGTTGTTTTTATATACATTTACAATACATTTGCATGTCGAATACTTACTATATAAAAAAATAGTGGTAAAATATATTGCATATTTATTTAATTTTATTCCTAAAAAAAATGTGATTTTTTTTTTCTCTCCGTTGACAGTATTTTCTGATTTATGGAGAGATAAAAAGACATTCAAAATCTCCCCTGTAAAAACTCTATATGAATATGTCAACAAAATCAGATTTCTGTTCTGGAAATATATGCACAAATTAGTGCATATTTAATTAGATAATGCCTCGTTTGCATATTTAAACATAACAGAGTTGCAATTTTGTATGCAACTGATGCAAATTTTGACTAAACAAAATGCTTTTTTATATAACTAATATTTTTTTAAAGACATGTTAAAGGAAAAAAGTGAAAAAGACTACATCATGAATATCAATGCGTGGGTCTCTGAGGGTTAAACATTCATTATTCAAGACTGTAAAGCACTATCCTTCATAAAACTGCTATGGAATGATTGCACTGGAATTGAAATCAGCCATAAGACTGATTATAATTATCAATTATAATCTAATTATTGTTCATAAGAGGATTTGAATTACAGTGTTTTACCAGGGTTACAGAGACTATGGCCTCTCTTCACTGTGATAATAACACTGTAAAGGAAGGGTTTATTGCTTTTATAAACTAGTCTGAGGTGGTCTGATTGTCTTAGGTGGTTACAGCTGACTTTGGGAGACCAGTCTGAACAGAAAACTCCTCTAAAACCATCAGACTACACCAAAATCACCAGTGGATAGCAGCTTTTTGGCAAACAATCCACCGTAAGACTGGTTTAGAAGTGGTTTCATTGAGCAATGCAACAAAATAAATTACACAAGTAACTTTTAAAGGAACATTAATGATGTTAAAAAAGGAGAGAACCTCATCTATTAGGACAAACACCAGGGCATCTTTATCGTCAATGAGCTCCTGAATCTTCTGAAACATCTTTGTGACCAGTTTTCCACTCTGTAAAACAGTCACATGTGTTCACAGCGTTTCAGACATGGATCTGAGGAAGTGTTTCAAATGTGACGGATCAAGCTGTACCTCTGAGAACCACTTGGAGAAGAGACTGTGGCTGTTGATCTCCACGAACTGGCTGTGTGCGTACCTGAAGAAATGTGTGAAAAACAATGGTGATGTATGCAGGACATTCAGCAACTGCCTTTTTGATTTTATGAAAGATGTCACACCTTTCAGACAGTCTAATGGAGAGTTTCTGGGCAAGTCCTTTACATAGAGACGTCTTCCCGGTGCCAGGCGGCCCTGAGGGTTTATGAGAGATATGGCAACTGTATAAACATGGCATGGGCAGCCGTTCAATAAAGACAGAATTTGCTAAGCTTGCAAACAAGCTTTTATTGTCTTACCATGAAGCAACACGACACGATTCCAGGCAATTAAATTGCTGTCGACATTTTTGTCAGAGAAGAAGATTGTTGTCGAAACATAATCCAAGAGCTGGAGACCAAAGTGAAGACAAAGATCATGTTATGGGATGCCAACAAGTAGGGATGGGCGGTATGAAAACGCAATGGTAGAAATGTGTCAACTGGTAAAAATTTTGCAATAATGCTTGCTTATACTGCTGTAGATATACTGTGTGTGCATGAATATGGAGAATAATGTGTCTCAAACATTATACAAACACTGCATGCAATTATAATTGGCGTTTTGTAGATTTTAGTCTCTCTGAGATCAAATATGCTACTGTACTCCAAAAAAATGACAGTCTTGTAACAGACAGATTTAAATCTTTCTCTTCCAGAAAAAAGACCAAATTTTATAATAAATATATTGATATGCAATATGCAATATATATCAAATTACCTCTACTGCGATATAAGATTTTGGTTATACCACCTACTCCTGCTAACAAGCATAATTCTGCTTATTTATTTCAAATAATTTCAATATGACTGAGAATATACAGATCTTACTTGTGTTTTGATGCCGTCCTCATAAATCAAGCTCTCCCAAATGCCATGAAACTCAGCTGGAAGACATGAGGAAAAAGATGAAGATGTTGTAAGTCTTAAACATGAGTCCAGAGCACATGTACAATGTATTGTTTGTTTGTTTTAATGTCATGACAGCTCCTTGGCTATTTTCATGGTGAAAACCATACTTGAGTTATTAAAATTTAAAATATAAACTAAATAATATATTTAAAGGGTTAGTTCACCCAGAAATGAAATTTCTGTCATTAATTACTCACCCTCTTGTCGTTCCAAACCCGTAAGACCTTTGTTCATCTTCAGAACACAAATTAAGATATTTTTGATGAAATTCAAGAGTTTATTTTTTTTTTTTATCTCCCATAGAAAGCAATGAAATTACCACTTTCAAGGTCCAGAAAGGTAGGAAAGACATTGTTAAAATAGTCCACGTGACTACAGTGGTTCAATCTTAATGTTATGAAGCGGCGAGAATACTTTTTGTATGCAAAAATGAAGCTTCATGAAGCTTCACGAATCTTTTGTTTCGAATCAGTGGTTCAGAGCTTGTATCAAACTGCCAAAGTCACGTGAACCATTCAAATTTTGAAACAATTATGACGCAACGAAGCCTCGCTTACTGAAATCACGTGACTTTGGCAGTTTGATACGCGCTCCGAACCACTGATTCGAAACAAAAGATTTGTAAAGCTTCATGAAGCAGTGTTTTGAAATCGCCCATCACTAGATATTGTTAAATAAAGTCGTTATTTTGTTTTTTTTGGCGCACAAAAAGTATTCTCGTAGCTTTATAACATTAAGGTTGAACCGCTGCAGTCACATGATCTGTTTTAAATATGTCTTTAGTGCCTTTCTGGGCATTGAAAGTGTTAATTGTCTTGCTGGCAATGCAGGCCTCACTGAGCCATCGGATTTCATCAAAAATATCTTAATTTGTGTTCTGAAGATGAACGAAGGTCTTACGGGTTTGGAACGACATGAGGGTGAGTAATTAATGACAGAATTTTCATTTTTGGGTGAACTAACCCTTTAAAAATCTTTTCAAGAGCATAAACAGAATATATTTTCTCAGATGAGTAGAAATATTACAATCTAATAAAATATGTTTGACAGACAATAAGCTTTGATATAATGTACATATTTAGGATTGTTTCCCTGATGGTACATATGCGTGTAAGGGAAAAATGTATGTTGTGTTCAGCATAAACTCAGGAAAGACTGAACCCTAGAAAAATGGATGGAACGTGTCATGGATAATCACCTGCTGGGAGGAGCCAATGATTGGCAGCAGATAGCTCCTCCTCCTCCTCCAGAGCGAGCGTGCTCGGACTGTCATCATTCAGGGAAAAAATATGGATACAGAGGTTATGAACCTTCAGATCCACAAGCTGTGGAATATAAAAGAAATATCACATCCATGAACCTCAGACTAAAAAAAATGACATGTACAAAACCCCTTAAAACAGATGTAATAAACATTTTAAAATGAAATATAAAGCAGAATGTACTGTATTTACTTTCGGACCAGTTACATCCGCTACAGTGACTGACTCCACATTTTTGGTAAGAAATTCATCATCAAACTCCGTCCACTTGAAAGACCTTAAAACCGAGCTGTGTCGATCCAGCAGCGACAACACATGCGTCCTCACGTCAGACCTCTTGGCTGTGCTGCAAACACAAATTCATACCTTTTAAATCATGCAGAGGCAAATATAGACATGTCAACATGAAACTGTGACGTCACAGCCCATTACTTTCAAAGACAGTTGTGGTTCATCATGTTCTGCATTCTATAACAACTAAATAAGAGTCTAATCATCCTATACAGTTCATTCACTTATGAAATACCTCTGAGATTTCACATGAACCTCTATGTGCACATCTGGGCGGATGATGCCAACATCAGTCATGTGATGATCAGAAATCTCCATTACTGAAAGTGCTGTTGCCTGAAAAACTGAAAAAACACAGTCAGAAAAACAATGCATATAATCTAGAACAATCTATAAAAGTCAAATATGATGTAACGACACAAACAATATCAGATTTATAAATCAAAACCACTTAGCAATCACTAGCAACCACTCACAACACCTTAGCAACTATTTTTAACACCTTAGTAACCGCCTAGCAACTACATATTGGTTAAATCAGCCTCCAAAACACCTTAGCACTACGTAACCACGTAACAATAACAATGTACCCTGGCATTATTTCTCTGTTAGTATAGACTAACTTTATTTAAACATCCATACATGTTGTCGGGAGCTCACTAAGTTTTGAAACTCAGCCTTCATTATCATAAACATCACGCGCGAATTACATAACGTACAGGATAATTGATTTCTGTTGTCTTAAGTTTATATTATTGTTGTAGATTGCGTTAACTGTCATATTTATTAACAGATCAAATAAATATAGAAATCACAGTTGAATTAAACACTCACCTCTCACAACAGCGACAGACAAACTCGAACTTACCGCGCTGACGGTGACGTCACGCCAGCCTGCGCCGGAAGCTACGCCGCCTGAAACCGGAAGTTAACCATAGCGGCTAATGTTGTTGTTGTTGTACAGATGAGCGGCAGTAAGACAAAAATACTCAAATTCTGCCTGTTTTTTTCACATAAATAAAGACAAAATATGGGCAAGAAGCACAAGAAACACAGACCCGAGTGGAGAGCGGTTGAAGGAGGTGAATATTGGATATATGCACTTTAATTCATTCTGAGTGTTCTGCAAGTGCGTATGGAAATAGTCAGTGAATGGAAGATATATCTGGTTTTATTCAAAAACACACAAAAATGTTTGATTAATGATTGTTTCGTATGGGTGTTGTGTAAATAAGGGGTTTACGATCTTTAGATGCCACGGACAGCACAAATATGATCATTCTCATCATAAGACTTCAGAAGCAGCTATTTATTTTCATGTATAAAGACCCAATTTATACTGTAACGTGTGTAAAATGTGATTTAAATATTTAGTTTATATTACATTATTACGTTTTTTTTTCTGTTTACTATAACGTTAGTATTGTACGGTATAAGGTATTGTATGTATTATTTATTTATTTAAATCAGTTTCTATTATTTATTTATTATAGTTAAATGCTTTTGTAGCAAATTAGCTCAAAGAGAAAACATTTATAATTAATCATAACAAGTGTTTTTATTTATTTATTTATTTAATTAATTTTTATCTTATTTTTGCTATTTGTTTATTTGGATAAACGTTATTTATTATTTTAATCAAATGTTTAATTTATTTTAATTATATTTAATTTATTTGGTTTAATCTTATTTTATTTATTTATTTAAATCAATTTTTATTATTTGTTATTTTAGTTAAATGTTTTATTTCAGTTTTTTATTTATTTAGTTTAATCTTGTTTTTAAACATTTTTTTATTATTTTAATCAAATGTTTTATTTATTTTAATTATTTTTAATTTATTTGGTTTAATCTTATTTTTGTTATTTATTTACTTAGATAAACATTTCTTATTTATTTATTATTTTAATCAAATGTTTAATTTATTTTAATCATTTTTAATTTATTTGGTTTAATCTTATTTTATATTATTTATTTATTTAAATCCATTTTAATTATTTAATTATTTATTATTTCATAATCAAATGTTTTATTTCTTTTCATAATTTTTTATTTATTTAGTTTAATCTTATTTTTTCTTTTTTTTTTTTTCTTTTTTTTTTCTTTATACATTTGTTACACTTATTAGCACTCCTTTGTGGCCCCCTGGGGGTCCCCAGGCCCCAGTTTGAAAACTCCTGGTCTAAATGATTATAGTAAAGGAATACACACCCTCTCACTCCGGTGTTTATTTGTCTTTCTGGTTTTTATTGCTGTGGTTAGTTTAACAGGACTATCAGAGGCTATTTTGCTATATTCAAATTAGATAGTGGGTTTGATCTTATGTTGCAGTGTGTAGCATATTATTGCAGGTTAATGAGAAGTGACAGAACAGCAGAGTTTTAAAGAGCAGAAATGTCATTAAGTTCAACACTTACACAAAAAGTTCATGCACAGAATTCTTCAATTTAGGAATGTCTCTTGATGGCTTTGTGTGTCGTTTTTCAGACTATGAGGACAAACCCCTTGATAAACCCCTGAAGCTGGTACTCAAGGTGGGCGGCAGTGAAGTGACCGAGCTCTCCGGCTCCGGACATGACTCCAGTTACTATGACGACCGCTCTGACCACGAGTGGGAGCGGCACAAAGAAAAGAAAAAGAAGAAGAAGAAGAAATCAGAGAAGGAGAAGTATGTAGATGATGAGGAGAGGAGGAGGAGGAAGGTGAGTGAAAAGAGCCACTTTTAAACACTCAGAAGTCAAGCATCACTATTGCTCATATTTAGCCATGGATCAAGCCTTAGTTCATGTATATTGTGCACAGTATGAAAATATAATCAGGATGATGCCAAAATGAACCAGAAGTGACATTTCAGCCTTTTTCTTGCCTTACTATTTGATCAGATGCAATTTTATACAAAATTGGGTTAAAAATGCAAAGTAACTAATTTCAAAATCTAGTTACTTATGTTCATCATTCAAATTCTGTATGTGTTTCATCCAGGAGGAGAAAAAGAAAAAACGTGAGCGAGAGCAGTCAGAAAATGCCGCCAGTGCACCAGTGGAACCATTCACCCTGCCGAAACCTGTGGAGGTAAGACCACTGAACGCCTGTTTGATTATCAAGAGGTCAGTTGAGTGCTGTTACTAAAGGAACATATTGCAACAGGTGGTTCCAGAGGAGAAGAAGAGGAAGCGGGACAAATTTGAATCGGAATCAGAGGCCGATGAATTTCATCCTGGAGTGAAAGTAGAAGTGGAGCAGCAAGCGGATCGACCCGTACGAGCCTGTCGAACTCAACAAGGTATAACTAGATTAGATGAAATACATACTTTAATAAATTAAAAGTAGATTAATTAATGCTTTAGAAGTATTTTTCATTTAACTAATGTTAGCAAATGGAACTGGGGCTGGGCGATATGGCCAAAAATATTATCACGATATCAATATTTATCACAATATTCATATTTGTTGAGAATGCTTTATGATTTAATACAAATTTTTATCAACTTTAACAACTTAATCAAGCTTTTAAAATGTAATCAAATGAAAATATAACAATTAATGTACAACAAAACATTGCATTTTTATTTTTTGTCAAATAAGATGCTGCACAACAGAACTGTATAAATTTAAAACATGGATAAAAAAATATCTTGATTGTATGATATTCGTTAGAAATAAAAATATTATTATTATTATTACTTTGAGAAGTACATTTTAGTATACAGTAGTGATATATTTCTGTCATAATTTCTTAAAGTTAAACCGAACTTTTATTTTGATGGTTTATCATGACAATCTTTCAGTTTTAGTTTCAGTTTCATCACACAAGTATTTTTTGGCTCCATTTGGAGCAAAGCATACTAAAAAACTTTATTTACAATAGTATTTACAATAGTTTCCATTGCTTCAATTCAAATTAATTTTACAATTCTTCAGCCTCAGTTACAAGTTAATGAATTAAACCTAAATTTAAAAGACTTTCTCATGCACAAACCTGGTAGCTATCAAAACTTTTTTCTTATTGATTGTCCTTTTACTTTTTGGCTTTTCCTAGAAAACGAATCCACTCCTCGCCAGCAGCTCTTGGAGCACTTCCTGCGGTTACTTCAGAGGTGAGACCCTGCAAAAAGCATTTTTGCATTGTGTCATCTAATCTTTCCTCGTATCTGGATTATATGAGGACAATCTTTCTGTCTCAACAGGAAAGATCAACACGGATTCTTCGCCTTCCCTGTGACAGACGCCATTGCACCAGGCTACTCCATGATAATCAAACATCCCATGGACTTTAGCACGATGAAGGACAAAATTGCTGCAAACGAATACAAAACTATCACAGAATTCAAGGTACGCAAGTGTCCGGCTACAATCTTCATTTTCAGATTCTTTGTGGAACTACTAATATTTTAATCTTCACTGAAATGACATACTTTTAACTATACAATGTAACTATTTTGTATCTGAATCTGTGTTTAACATATCCAGGCAGACTTCAAGCTGATGTGTGACAATGCCATGGTTTACAACCGACCAGAGACAGTTTACTACAAAGCTGCTAAGAAACTTCTCCACACAGGATTCAAAATGATGAGCAAAGTAACATTTTTAATGCAGTTTGTTTTTATTATTGTTTGCCTTTGTTGTTCATCATCCAGTTCATGCGTGCCATCATTACCGTTTGATTCAAATGCATGCGATCAAAATACTTGGATAAAAATGAGTGTTATTTAAATACAGTAGGGTGCAAACATCTGAGACTACTAGTGAAAATGCTTTTTTAATTAAACATTTTTCATTACAAATTATATGATCATGTTAAAAATCAACATGAGTCAAGAACGTTTCAAAAAGAGCATTTGTGTCTGTGAATGGAAGCGAGAACATCTGACATTTCCGCATTCCCCCGGTCGGAAATATCAGGGGATTTTAAAATTGCGATTGGAAGGCCTTCTTTGACATTGGTAACTCTTTAAAATATGGTTTCATTTGTTAACATTAGTTAATTACATTAATTAACATTAAGTAACAATGAACAATAAGTTTACAGCATTTATTAATCTTAGTTAATGTTAAAGGATTAGTTCACTTCAGAATTCAAATTTCCTGATAATTTACTCACCCCCATGTCATCCATGATGCTTATGTCTTTCTTTCTTCAGTTGAAAAGAAATTAAGGTTTTTGAGGGAAAACATTCCAGGATTTTTCTCCATATAGTGGACTTCAACAGTTACCAACGGGTTGAAGGTCCAAATGTCAGTTTCAGTGCAGCTTCAAAGGGCTCTACATGATCCCAGACGAGGAATAAGGGTCTTATCTAGCGAAACCATCGGCCATTTAAAAAAAAAAAAAAAAAAAATTATATACTTTTTAACCACAAATGCTCATCTTGTACTGCTCTGCGATGTGCCACGTATTACATAATCACGTTGAAAAGGTCACGCGTGACATAGGAGGAAGTACCGATTCAGTGTCTACAAAGTGAACGTGCAAAAACTAAGTCAAATGGCCTTTACAAAAAAAAAAAAAAGGTAAAACAACGATGTCGGATGATTTTGAAGTTGGTGCATAAAATGAGATCAGGTTTTTTGGCCTACGTTGCAACATGATTATGTAATGTGTGGCGCATTGCAGAGCAGTGCAAGACAAGCATTTGTGGTTAAAAAGTATATAATTTTTTATTTTTCTTTAGAAAATGACAGATCGTTTCTCTAGATAAGACTCTTATTCCTCGTCTGGGATCGTGTAGAGCTCTTTGAAGCTGCACTGAAACTGACATTTGGAGCTTCAACCCGTTGGTAACTGTTGAAGTCCACTATATGGAGAAAAATCCTGGAATGTTTTCCTCAAAAACCTTAATTTCTTTTCGACTGAAGAAAGAAAGTCATAAACATCTTGGATGACATGGGGGTGAGTAAATTATCAGGAAATTTGAATTCTGAAGTGAACTGATCCTTTAACTGATGTTACAAATGAGACTTTATTGTAAACTGTTACCTTAACATTTAATTAAATCTAAAAAAGAGATGGAAAGACTATTAAATATATTAAAATTATGTAATGTAGTATAATATAATTTAAGAAAATATTTCATTGACTGGATGTTGCTCTTTGTGACCTACAAATAATACAGAAGAAGATTCTTAAATCTTTTCCTAATTTTATTTTTCAAAATTCTAAAACTGTTCATTTTTTCAGGATAAGATGGAGGAACAATCACAGACTTCAAAGGCATGTCAGACCCCTCTCTTGTTTTATTGCATTAGTGAGATGATTCATTTTGAGCAGTTGATGTGATCAATTTGGCTCGAGTGCTCTGCGGGTTCAGAGACGAGTATTCCCATTATCCAATCTCTTTCTTTATTTCAATCCATCCCGTGTTTGACATTCCACGACTCCCATCTTCATGGCATACCTAAGACCTCCCGCAGGAGGAGTAAATGGGTGCTGTGTTGCTCTATTTGTGCTCTGTTCACAGGAGCGGCTGTTAGCTTTGAAGCGCAGCATGTCTTTTATGCAGGACATGGATTTCTCTCAGCAGGCTGCCATTTTGGGTGATGACGACATCACACCTGAGGAACCGGTGACGGAGATCATGCCAATCCACACGGAATACCCCAAAAAATCCAAAAAGCAGCCCGTCAAAGAGCCCATCATCAGGTAAAGCGCATGTGACACTTTTGAAGGTTCCACATGTTTGTGAGTGTGTGATTGAGCAGATGTGTTGCTTGTGTAGTGATATGTATGAGCTAGAGGGCAACGCTTGCAGTTTGACGGACAGCACGGCAGAGGAGCACGTATTGGCACTGGTGGAGCACGCGGCGGATGAAGCCAGGGATCGAATCAACCGTTTCATGCCAAACTCTAAGGTGCTGCCCTTTTGTGTTATTTAATAATAATTTAGATTATTTCATAATGATTTCAACTTCCAGTAAGATTATTCTTAGTGCTATTGTTCCATTTTAAAGGGATACTTTTTGACATTTCCAACTTTCTTTAGTGTGTAATGTTGCTGTTTGAGCTTTAAAAATGTCTACAAAGCACTAAGTCTCTCTAATGGGAGTTATTCTTTATATCAGTGCGCACTGTTTCTGAACTCCCTGAAACACCTCAATTGTAGTCTTGAGTTTTCTTCCGGGAACAAACACGTCACAATATTCCTCATTTTAAAACACAAGGCATACACAAAATAAAGAGGCGAGATCTGGTTGAGTTAGTTGGTAGTGTGTTGAAACTTGTGGTTATGGTAAGGGACAGGACATTTCCCAAACACGCTCACATTGCGCTAAAGTATATGTGAAAAATAAGGTGTTTTTTTTAACATTCAAGCATGAAAACCTATTCCTGTAGAGCCCAAAAACAAAATCAAGACTTAATAGCATAATTGTAATAAATTTACATTAAATACTAAATAAGCATTCAGCAGATTTTCTCCCATAATAGATACTCTCTGGGCTGTACTATAGCTTAACCTATTATGCCCCTTTTCACAAGATGTAATATAAGTCTCTGGTGTCCCCAGAATGTGTCTGTGAAGTTTCAGCTCAAAATACCCCACAGATCATTTATTATAGCTTGTCAAATTTGCCCCTGTTTGGGTGTAAGCAAAAACGTGCCGTTTTTGTGTGTCTCTTTAAATGCAAATGAGCTGCTACTCCCCACCCCCTTTCCAGAAGAGGGTGGAGCTTTAACAGCTCACGCTTCGGTTGCTCAACAACAACAAAGCTGGAGAATCTCACGCAGACAAAATGAGGATTGTCAGTAACGGTGTTCAGCCTTACATTGTTCAAACCGGAGTCGACACTGATGGAGAGACTCAGGAAGAAGTTACAACTTTTAGAATGAAACTGGACGTTTCTGAATGGTTAGTGGATACATTTATGTAGTTGCTGTGGAGTTGATTCAACTCATCAACTAGCATGTGCCGTCATGTTAATCTTTTGTGCAAATCCAGCATTGAATCGACCCTCGTTTGTGAAGCAGTCCGGCGTAAAATGACGGCAGTGATAGTGTTAGTGATGTCCCCAACCCAGGAAGAAGCTCATTCTAGTCCCTACCAGCCGTTTGTTGTAGTCCTTAAACAGAGAATTCTTTAAAAGAAAATATCTCTCTTTTCATTGAACTTTGAGCGTCGTAACTTTGCAGATGTTGTTTATGCTCAAACAGCAATGTTACACACTAACTAAAGTTAAAAAAGTGAAATCATAATCAACCACCCCTTTAATAGTTATAACTAATAGTTGAGACACCGTTTACTTACATTTATGCATTTGGCAGACACTTTTATCCAAAGTCACATATACTGCATTGCATTTTATCAATTCATGCATTTTCTGGGTATTGAACCCATGACCTTGGAGTTGCAAGAGCCATGCTTTACTGTTTGAGCTACAGAAATGAAGGTTATTGCAATATAACCAAACTTTTATTACCACTAACCTGAACATTTGTTTTATTTTGCATGTAGATTGGTTACCTTAAAAAGGACTCAGAGGGTTCCCTGATGTACAATGTTGTAAATCAAGATCCTGAAGCAGAGGGTATGATCATCACACTGTTTCAGCTTCTACTACTTTGTATAGCAATGGTCTGTATATGTATAGCAGGACTCCGCTGAACCAGTATACAATGAGGTGGTAATTTGCTGTGCAAATGCACATTTTTTTAAAAATTAATTATGCACAATGATTAAGAAGAAAATTAACCGGTAAAGCTTGACATATAAAATAATCTATTTTTTTTTTAAATTGAACATTTAGGCAAAATATAAAATGCATAAACATATCAGTTATCACTCTATATCTCCCAATAATATGTCTTAGTAAGATGATTTTTAAATACTCTGTAGTTTTAAAACGTAATGCAATGCAATACAATGACGATTGAGAGATGAACAAATAAACGTTCCTCAGAAGTCTGATTTGAACATGATTTTTCTAAAAAGTGATTTATGGATATTCAAAGTTGCTTCAGTCCAGTAAGTGTTCATCTTGAAATATTACTAACAATATAAAAGTTGTTCTTATGTTCACTTTATAAAAATCGTTAAAAAAATTCACAGAAAAAAGAACCACAACCTGAAGGGGGATGTTTTTACAATTATACTAAAAGACATTTTACTTGCTAAAAAAGTATGAACTGTCAATCAGACAACCGAAGGCATGTAGTAGATTGTGTGCAACAGGTTTTTCAGCAAATATTTGATCATATTGATTGTTTTGAGGCCTTTGAAATTTAAATATGATACACTAGGCTTAATAGGATTAAGATGGCACTTCAATGTAGAAAAGCTTACTGACCCTGTTCAACAAAGTTTATCTTGGGCAATAATATTGTGAAGAAAATATTGATTATTGTTCACAGAGGAAGAGACTCATCCTGTAGATTTGAGCTCTTTGGCAAATAAGCTCATACCTGGACTGACGTCACTGGGGTTTAAAGACGACAGGAGACACAAAGGTAACAGATCTTCTATTGCCACATGCATTAATATTATTTTTACGTTTGTGAACCAATATGAATATGATGCATGTGTCTGTGTCTGTCATTGCAAATTTGGCCTGTTGTTTTGTTCCAGTGACGTTTTTGAGCAGTGCGTATAACACTCAGACCCTTCAGAACAACTCCATCTATCCTGACCTGCTTCCAGAGGAGATGGACATGCTTTACTCCGCTTATGGAGACGAGACCGGCGTCCAGTGCGCTCTCAGGTGTTTAGTCCAAACCTTCGGATCATAAAAATCTGTTGCTGTTCATTTGACTCTGTTGTTTGATGTTTTTGGGTGTGTGTGTGCTTCAGTCTGCAGGAGTTTGTTAAGGGTTGTGGGAGTTTTACCAAAAGGCTTGTAGATGATTTGCTGGATAAAATGACGGCTGGTGATCACTCGAAGGCTGTCATTCAAGTCCGACAGGTAGGAAAAATTAACAAAAATGTCTTTTGACCAGCTACTTTTTATGATCGTGGTTTGTAATCCTTCTTAGGGTTTTGTGAACAGAAAATATCAGCAATATACACTACTGGAGTTTTTTTGTAAGAAATGAATACTTTTTTTCAGCAAGGATGCATTAAATTGATTAAAAGTGACACTAATGACATTTATAATGATACAAAAGATTTCTATTTCAAATAAACGCTATTCTTTTGAACTTTCTATTCATCAAACAATCCTGAAACAAAATGCATCAAAGGTTTCCACAATAATATGAAGCAGCACAACTGATTTCATCATTGTTAATAATCAGAAATGTTTCTTGAGCAGCAAATCAGCATATTAGAATGATTTCTGTAGGATCATGTGACTGAAGACTGGAGTAATGATGCTAAAAATTCAGCTTTGATCACAGGAATAAATTACATCAACTTACAATATATTCACAAAGAAAACTTATTTTAAATTGTAATAATATTTTACTGTATTCTTGATAAAATAAATGTTGCCTTGGTGAGCAGAAGATTTTTCTTTCAAAAACATTAAAAACAGTAGTGTACATTGTGAAATATTGTATTATAGTAAGTATATAATTATAACATTTTATAATGCTGTTTTTGTATTTCAGAAAAGAAACATGCCGATTGATGACGCTAAGGCTAGTTTATGTGGCATGCCGGTAATAATTATACATATTTCATGCTAAAGGTTTCTCACCTTTTTAAAGTACCATTTAATTAATGAGATTTTCTGAATGTTTTATATAGGGAACAGATGAAGCCGGCTCAGTCCTTGATTTCATGTCCATGAAGAGCTACCCAGACATGTCTCTAGATATGCTCAACACGTTAAGTGAGTCATATATTACACATCAAAACCTCACAACTGTATAAGACGTTTTTGGTTCATTTACGTTCTAACTGACTATTGATGTTTTTTCCGATCTGTAGGTAAATGTGTGAAGAAGGAGCCGGAGCATGAGGACGGTCATCAGCACTTTGACGACACAGCCAAACTCCTGCAGGAGTTCCAGGATGCAGCGGTGGACAGGGTCGGATCCCGACCGTCCTCCAATCTCTCTTCCCTGTCAAACGCTTCAGAGAGGGATCAGCATCATTTAGGTACTGAGTCATATTTATCATTTTATACATCATAGGCATTAAATACGGCTAAACTTGCTGGAAAATTTAAGAACCACCATCATACCTTCAATGACTGTTAAACATATTTTACTGGATTGTACCGTTTTGAATGTAAATAGACTAAATTTTTTGTCTAAATTAGTTGTAATTCATGAATGATTTGGAATACAGACCTTAGGTTGGTTCCGTTTTAAAGAAGACACTCTGCAAATTATTGCTGAAGTTAAAATATATATTTAAAAAAAGAATTGGGACTGTAATATTGCTAGAAACAGGTCTAACAGGTTGCTTTCTAAATTTGGAGTTGATATCACAAAAATTGAGGTTTCTATGAGATTTTGTTTAGGCGCTATACCAAAAATAGCCACCGGGTGACACCCACACTCCATTAAAAATTGATGCTTTCTACAGTCACAAATGAATACTTTTATTTCACAAATATGGAACTTTGAGTCTCAGACTTTTCCAACCATATGTGTTTTGTCAAGTTTAAAAAAAGATGATTATAAAACTGTGGTAAATTTTGTAATATTTGAAATATGACTCTGCCCACTAGGGGGAGGAGCCAACCTACTGGCTGTAAAGTACCATTTCATTGATAACACAATGTCCAATTTCAAAACGGTTTCACAGGATGAATTTTGGGTGTTTATGCTTTCAGATGATACCTAATTTATGATGATTACAAAAAGATGCGATGGGGGGGGAAAGGCAATAAAAAAGCACGCCAAGTATCACTGAGAGTTAAAGTGTCCCTGTTATGCTATTTTAAAGGTTGTTTTGGAGTCTCCTACAATAATTTTATATTCATCTAAAGTCAAAAAACACTTTAAAGGGTTAGTTCACCCAAAAATGAAAATAATGTCATTTATTACTCACCTTCATGTCGTTTCACACCTGTAAGACCTTCATTCATCTTCGGAGCACAAATTAAGATATTTTTGTTGAAATCCGATGGCTCAGTGAGGCCTGCATAGCCAACAATGACAATTCCTCTCTCAAGATCCAATAATGTACTAAAAACATATTTAAATCAGTTCATGTGAGTACAGTGGTTCAATATTAATATTATAAAGCGACGAGAATATTTTTGGTGCGCCAAAAAAACAAAATAACGACTTATATAGTGATGGCCGATTTCAAAACACTGCTTCATGAAGCTTCGGAGCGTTTGCATTCTGAAGATTAACGAAGGTCTTACGGGTGTGGAACGGCATGAGGGTGAGTAATAAATTACATTATTTTCATTTTTGGGTGAACTAACCCTTTAATTTTCTCAGAAATTAAATTTCACTAATTTCTCAAAGAGTCTGAAAATGGTTCTTTCGAAAATTCAGTCTCTCTAAACCCCTCCTTTCCCTGAGCCTACTCTGCTCTGATTGGTCAGACGGCCCAGTCTGTTGCGAATGGTCGACCGCTTACAGCACGTGTCAGAATACAAACACCCATTACCATATCTGAATTTCACTTCAGGATCTTCTTCAGCACTTGATACACAGTGATACGAACAGAAACGATGGTGTCGGTTTTACCGTATCAATCTCATCCTTTGGAAGTGCAGCAAAGCGGATTTGCAGCGCTGAAAACGGCGTCTTCTCGACATGTCGACAACAAGAACCAAACTCTTCCAGTCTCAGCTACAACTACAGTGTTTGAGGGCGAGCCAAAGTAGACGTTGTTCTCGTTCAGCCATTGAAGACCACAGGCTGGCATTATGCAAATTTGTTACATTGTTACGTAGGTTTGTAACAGGAACTGAGACTGGAATTTCTGACTACTCGTTTCAGAATCAGTTCTTTCTTTTGAGAGACAATAACTTTATTTGTTGTGCACTTTGATCTGTAAAACTTTTACACTCACAAACAGCTATATTACACACTGCATGAAAGGGAATATCTGAAAAAGCATAACAGGGGCACTTTAACAGTTAATTGTTATATTTAAAACAGCATCACCTGAATGTATTTTAGAATGTTTTTATTAATCATAAATGTCTTTAATAGTTTTTATGTTAATTGCATGCCTTTTGTTATTCACTTAGCCTTGCTGCTGACATAATAAGTAAATAAATAATGCTGGAAAATTCAAATAGACTAACAAATAAATTTTCGTTAGTAATTTTGTGCAAACGTCCGAACACAATGTGGGAATTTTTGGGGTATGTGCTTGAAAGAAATCTTCATTTTCTGAATAATAACTTGATTTGTTTGTTGATTGTGATCAGGAAGTTCACCTCATCTGGGTGTTGGAGATCAGACCGATATGGTCCAAGACCCGTATGAGTTCCTGCAGTCTCCAGAGCCCGGCTCCACCACTAACAGCTGATAGACCAACACACTGTAATTATGTGCTGTTATAAAGGACTGTAAGCTTGTACAGGTTCATGTTTTGTTGTTTTTAAATAAAAACTCTGACTGATTTTCTTTTTTATATGGTTGTTAAAGTTTTTCCAGATTCAGCCCTGAGCACAGGTTTGATCTGCTGTAGTTCACATTTATGCTGTATGTTCGCTTCTCATTTTCATCTAATGAACTTTAGGAAGAAGCATTCGCATCTTGTCCTCCACTGCGTGTACAAATATTAAGGACCGTTCACACCAAGAACGATAACTATATTTGCGTCTTTGAAAAGGGGGTTTGACTTGTCAAACAGTGGTGGCTTTTTCTGGACCTTTGTGATTAAATTCTCCGCAATGACGTCTGCCATTTTAAATGTGCGAGCCCTTAAATTTGAATGGATTCTGATTGGCTGTCAGTGTTTTATCGTTCAACAGCTGGAAAAAAAATTGTTCTGAAAGTGATCCCAACGATATCGTTTCTCTATATCGTTATTGTTATAGCTGTAGTGTGGACAGTGCTATTCTTTTCTATTTAGAGCGATTTTTAAAACTATATCATTATATCTGTAGTTATCGTTCTTGGTTTGAACGGGCCTTTACCGTGATTCTCACCTGGATATTGATTTTACAAGCAGCAGCCCAACAAAGTGCCAGAATTTAGTGTTACAAAAGTAAAAACAAAATGTCTTTAAAATCAAACATTGAAATGTATTAGTTTTGCACAAAGAAAGAAAATAACCAAAATGGAATTAAAGATCTAAAGTTAGCTAAATCTAAAAAGCTTAATGGGGGGCAGAAATTATTTAAACGGGACCTATAATGCCCCTTTTATAAGATGTAATATACAGTAAGTCTCTGGTGTTCCCAGAATGCATCTGTGAAGTTTCAGCTCAAAATACCCTAGAGATAATTTATTATAGCTTGTCAAATTTGTGTCAAAACACAAAAACTGTGTGTTTTTGTGTGTGTCCCTTTAAATGCAAATGAGCTGCTGCTCCCAGCCGCTTTCCAGAAGAGGGCGGAGCTTTAACAGCTTGTGCTTCGGTTGCTCAACAACAACAAAGCTGGAGAATCTCACGCAGCCAAAATGAGGATTGTCAGTAACGATGTTCAGCCTTACATTGTTCAAACCGGAGTCGGACACTGATGGAGAGACTCAGGAAGAAGTTACAACTTTTAGAATGAAACTGGATGTTTTTGAATGGTTAGTGGATAAATTTATGTAGTTGCTGTGGAGTTGATTCAACTCCTCAACTAGCATGTGCCGTCATGTTAATCTTTTGTTCAAATCCAGCATTGAATTGACCCTTGTTTTTGAAGCAGTCCGGCGTAAAATGATGGCATGTCAACAACACTCTACTACAACAACTCTTCCTCTTCTCTAAAGCAGCCCAACATGGCCTCACCCCCTTTGTTGTGTGTTCTCGGGGGCGGGGTTTATGTAAATTTTGGGGTTTGTGATGTCAATAACCCGGGAAGAAGCTCGTTGTAGTCCCTGCCAGCAATTTGTTGTAGTCCTTAAAAAGCGATTTCTGTAAAAGAAAATATCTCCCTTTGCATTGAACTTTGAGCGTTGTAAGTTTGCAGATGTTGTTTATGCTCAAACAGCAACATTACACACTAACTAAAGTTTAAAAAAAGTGAAATCATAATCAACCACCTCTTTAAAATTCACCCCATGTTCACTTCATTATGTTGTGAAAAAAGGCAAGTTTATTTCATACACAAAGGTAATTCAGAGTGCTTTACATAAAAAGGATTTTGAAATAAAAAAATATTAAAACAAATACATAAGTCAATGCATTGTAATCAGTAGGACGCAGAACAGGCTTATTCATTAAATGCACAGATAATAAAATGAGTGTGAGTTTAGTGTTTCATGCAATAATTTAAGATATGTGATGTGAACATGAAAATGTTCTCCATAATTGGCTGCAGTGTAAAAATGTGCTGAGCTCTCTCATGTCTTCAAAACTCTTTCGTCGAGAGTTCACATTTGCATTTGGCTTTGCATTTTCTAGTGGTAACTAGGTAACAGTTAAAATCTTCCACCCTTGAGAACTTCCATGTTCTGTAGTTTTATTGTTTCACATAGTTTGACCTTCTCCATATCAAATTGCAGTCACACAATGGTTTACACGTTTTAAGAAGTTTTAATTCCACTTTCATTTGATTGAAATTACTTTTTAAATATCTTTACATTTCTTTGCGTTGTTTACATGAGCTTTAAAAAAAATTGTAGTCTAAAAAAAGCACATTCACATTTCCGTTTCCACAGCAAAAGCACAGAGTCAAATTAATGTCACTTAATATTAATGAGCTGTTGGAACGTTACCAGCCAACGTCAGCGTGATATACTAATAGTCATGAGCTGCCGCTCCCCATTGGTAGGCTCCCGAGCGTGGCGTAATTAATATTCAACAGCTAATCTGTCGCCCGTGGTGTGGTTGTCGAAGTCAGATGAGCACCGCCTCACGCCTGGGAAGATATTTTAGCTTTTTTCTTGACGAATAATAACATTATAAAAATTTGATATTATAGATGTGATATTTTGGTGTTAAATATAGGAAATAAAACGTTTTCAGGCTGGATAGTGCCTTTAAAAAAGACTCTTCTGCTGTAACAGTGGACTGTGAAGGAGATCATTAAGAAATCAATGGATCAGCAAACTGTATCCAAGAGATCCAAATGATCAACAGCAGGGAAAACTGCTGGAAGCTGTTAAATGACGAATGTAAGTAGCCGTTGATTCATATGGAAAACGTACCGCTTTTTATGTTTAACGCTGTGAAAATCATTTAACAGTTGTTTTAAATATTAATCATTCGCCACTATAGTGTTATTAAAAAGGTAAATAAAGGAACATTCTGTCTGAAAAGTTAATATTTTACATGGTTATTCTTTATACAAGAGTTCCTGGATGAAGTGGTTTTGTGGAAGTTACTCATTATTACACTGCTGTCACAAATGCAATACATTCATGATGACATTTGCTAGGCAACACAGTCATTCTGTTCATGTTCAACAGGAAAAGCACAGCAGGACTTCTTGTTACTGCTAACTTGTGCATTTGAAGGTGAAATTTAGCATTAAACACTGATGTGTTGGACATTTGTATTCTGGTTTGTCTAAATTGTGCAGCTGTGTGGTAAAAAATGTTGAAGATTGAAACGAAAAATTATGTAGTTTGAAAAAACTTGGGGAAATGTGGTTTTAGGGTGTTGCAAAAATTGTTAGTCTGAAATATATACTATTATATTTCTTATTTATATTTGTAATTAGCTTTTATGTAATGTTCTTCTTATTAGTTTTTATAATATTTTTACGTAGCTTTAGTAATTTTAGTATTTATTTCAGCTTATTGCCAAGGCAGCATTTCTAATTTTCAGTTTTAGGTCTAATATTTATATTTTATTCTATGTAGGCTTTATTTCAATTACAGAAAACGATTTTAATAGTTTTAGTTAAAAAATATTCACTGGTTGCATGTCATTTTCTAAGGTGTTCTGGTTGTCTGAGTGATGCTAATTGGATGTTTTAAGTGGTTTCTAGGCAGTTTCTAATGTGTTTGGTCTCAGGTTGGCGATTTTAGGAAAAAAATCTAACCCAAGGTCAATACTGTACAGTAACAGCTTTGTCAAGCCAACATAATGATGTCAGGCAGACTCTTTTTAAAATGTTTCATTGTTCAAGCTGGTTGAAGAGACTGTTCTCGAAGCACAATGCTTTATTAGGCCTATCATGCATGTATTACAGAACAGTTCTGGTTTTTCATATTATTCACACTAGCGTTTCTGTCTTTTGCAGCTGAACTGCTTTGGGCGTCACCGTAGACGAACGGCCCCCCAAAATGGAGGCAGCAGAAGTGAATTGGTCAGACTGCCGATGCACTCCAGGGTCAACGGATGGTCGCTGCCTCTGCACAGTTTCCAGCTAATAGCCTGGCTGATGTACAGCTTCATGGCCATCGTGGGTTTCGGGATTTACATTCCTCTTCTACCAGCACCATGGAGCTTTGCAGCATACGGCGTATCCTTTACAAATAATCATGATCAAAAAGTCATGTCAACATTACTTAATTTTTTCAGGTTATACAAGATTCAACTAAAATTAAGGCAGCAACTGATCTTAAGTTTTTGGAGTTCTGCCATAAAAATCCAATTATACTAAGCAGAAATGTGTAATTTTTGCACCACATTGCATTGCCAAAATAATGAGTATTTCCTGAACACCTGGTCTGGGGAAAAAGATGCAAAAAGAAATTATAATTTAAGCTTGCAGTATGAATTTAATGTACAAAGATAATAAATAAACAACAGTAACACTTTACAAAAAGGTTTCATTAGTTAACATTAGTGAACTACATTAGTTAACGTGCACTTAAAGGCACAATATGTAATTTTTCACCACTAGAGGTCGCTTATTGACGCCTTGATTTCGTGGAATCATGGGAGGTGTTGTCTTCACATCTACAGCTGGTGGAAAAGAATGGGGATGGGACTCGGGCAGAAATCATATTCATGGATGAGATTATTAACGTTACTGTAGTATGAAGCAGAGCAGGGTTGAGTGCTGTGCAAGCAGAAACGAGGCCGCTGGAGCGATTGCTAATGAGAGACGAGCGCGACACACGGCTTGAGAGCAGCTGAGCTTTTATTATGCCGCAGTCGCCGCTTCCGCTTCTTCCAGTCAAGCGTATGTAGGGTAACGCAGCGCTGTTTATCATATTAGAAACACTTCTGTGTTTAAAGTTGTTATAGTGCTACTATCGATAGTGCTACTATGTGGTAGATTGATATTAGTCATGGTAAAACATGGTACTCGCGGTAAATCAAGAAAATGAGATTTAAACAATAAGACTTACTGTGTTGAGCTATATAACATGATTAGTTTTCTGTCGATGAATGTATCCAAACAGTCGCTCAACTGTCTAATAACACATAATATATTGAAGCGTCTTTGGTGTTTCCATGGTTTCTACAAAATAAAACCGGAAATTGAGGGTAACGCGGGTATGATGTCATTGATAGGCGACGCACGGACACGGTCCGTGTCCTGATTAAAATTGCTTATTTCTCTGGATTTAAACATTTGGGATAATGTAAGTACACAAGTCAACAAAATATATGACATTGTTCTAGTGGTTTTTGGATATTTTAATCAAAAAATCTTACATATTGTGCCTTTAAAATGAAAAATACCTCTAAATCATTTATTAATCTTAGTTGATGTTAATTTCAGCATTTACTAATACATTATTAAAATCAAAAGTTTTATCTGTTAATATTATTTAATGGACCTTAGCTGACATGAACTAACAATGAACAGTAGTATTTTTATTAACTAATGAAGATGAATAAATACTGTAACAAATGTATTTCTCATTGTTAGTTTATGCATTAACCAACCTTAACTAATGGGACCTTACTGTAAAGTATTACCTAAACATCACATCTTTCTGTCGCATTGCATTCAAACCCCAACATACAACATGACCAGTTTGTCCAGTTCATGAACAATTGACTCTTATGAGCCATTTTTAAATGCATCGTTCAAAAAGACTCATGAGTTATTCATTTGAATCAGTTTAACGAATCAACTGAAAAGTAGAATTGTGTAGGAAACGCTGTGACACGTAGCACACAAGCATCTCTGAGGGCAGATGTGCCGTTGCGCAGCATGAGCTCAATTACAGGCTGATGTCAGCAGTGTGTGTTTATGCAGCTAATTGGAGGATGTAGTCAGACAGGCTTTCGGCTCTCACAGAATCAAGCCATCCATCTGTCCCACCACTGCGGACAGTGAGTTGAATTAAGTCATGTGAGACTAAATCTATGTGTATATGTTTGTATTGTTGTTAAACCTTCACACTTCCTGTCTAGTTGATTGGCACTTCGTTTGTTCTGCATTTGGTCACTCACGTGGCGGCCGTAACAATTGATCCTGCGGATCTGAGCGTTCGAAGGAGGAAGGATTATTCCAGCCCTATGCCAGTGTTTGACAACACCAAACATCAACATGTGATTGACAATCTGCACTGCACCCTCTGTGAGGTGGATGTGTATGTACATTAACAGAAACAAGGCGCTTTAAAAGGAATGTTTATTAGAGTTGGGCAGAATTTAGATTGTAGAATTCACACCCTTTTAATTCATGAATGGGAATTGAAATGACAGGAAGAGGAATTTTTATGTATTGGTTAGAGATGGCATTTTCTTATATAATACTATATAATAAGTGCTGTCAAATCAATTAATTGCGATTAATCGAATCTAACAAAAGTCTGTGTATATATATATATATATATATATATATATATATGTACATACACACATATATTATATTTTTACAAACTTTTATGTTCGATGCGATTAATCGGGATTAATTGATTTGACAGCACCAATATATAATATAATTAGTGCTGTCAAATTGATTAATCGCATCTAACAAAAGTGTATGTGTGTGTGTGTGTGTATATATATATACACACACACACACACACACACACAAATATATATATATACACACACATATATATTTACAAACTTTTATGTTTGATGCGATTAATCGTGATTAATCGATTTGACAGCACCAATATATAATATAATATAATTAGTGCTGTCAAATGAAAGTTTGTGTGTGTGTATATATATGTATATATATATATATATACACACACACACACAAATATATATACATACACACATATATTATATATTTACAAACTTTTATGTTTGATGCGATTAATCGCGATGTGTGTGTATACACAAAAACTTTCGTTTGATGCGATTAATCGCGATTAATCGATTTTGACAGCACTACTTCTATTATATAGTGCTGTCAAATCAATTAATTGCGATAATCACATCTAACATAAGTTTGTATAATTTACACACACACACACACACACGTATACATACACGCATATATATTTACAAACTTTTATGTTAGATGCGTGATTAATCAATTTTGACAGCACTAATATATAATATAATATGTGCTGTCAAATTGATTAATCACGATTAATCGCATCTAACAAAGGTTTGTGTATATATATCTGTATATACACACACAAATATATATATACATACAAACATATATATTTACAGACTTTTATGTTTGATGCTATTAATTGATTTGACAGCACTAAATATAATATATTATAAATTACACTTACAGCAGTTTCATTCCATTTCAGTGTTACTTTATATACCATTGTAATATTAAATATTTAGATTTTTATATTTTCAATTTTAATTTTAGTTTGTTTTAGTAATTTTGTTGTGGTTTTTCATTTTTACTTTTTGCTTTTTATATTTCTATTTAGCTTTATTTTTTTAAGTTTTATTAATTTTAATACTTCAAACTTGCAAAATGTATTTATTAATGTATAATGTATAAATAAATGTATTTATTATCAATATTAAGTTTTTTTTAAGTTTAAGTTTTTCATCTAACATTTAAAGTTTATTGTATTTCAGCTTTATTTCAATTAATAAAAACTATTTTCATACATTTAGTTAACAATAACAATGTTCCATTTTAATTTTATTGTCTTAAAAGGCAGTTTATCATCCTGTTTTCATCTCAATTCAAATTTAGGATTTGAATTTGAAGTTCTCAGTTCATTTCTGAATGGCACACAGTCCTGATACAGACATGTCTTTTGTCTAGATAAACGTCCTAACCGTTTGCTTTAGGGAATAATCGCATCTCTTTCCGCAGGGGACCTAAAGCCAAACACTGCAGCACTTGCAACAAATGCATCGCAGACTTTGACCATCACTGCAAATGGCTGAACAATTGTGTGGGAGGAAGGAACTACTGGTGAGCAGAAGTGTCATTTGATAACACAAATGGAGAACCAGCATTTGCATTTTTACATGCCTTGAAGACATTTCACAATAGCTGAACATTCATAGGAATCATTGTTTTTTTCCCAGGTTCTTTTTCATAACCATCTCCTCTGCTGTTGTTGGAATGATCCTCCTCATTCTTGTCGTCTTGTTTGTCTTCATTGAGCACTATGTGAACCCTGCTGTCCTGCGCACTGCGCCGCAGTTTCAGAGTAAGACAGTCCGTGTCTCTGGACTCGTTACCTGTTATCCGTCTCCATGGGTGAACGGACAAATCATGTGATTTTCCCATTACAGAGCACAATTCTAGCTCATCAGCCTTAGTTTAAAAAATAGTTAATGGTTGCTTCTAGGAAAAGATCAGTATGCTTGACAGGTTGACTAGTCAACCTACTAGTTGATAAATTATGTCAATGAACACATTTTATTTTTAACTTTTAACTAATATAATAATAGAATATATCTTTAAATCAGTGCTTTGAATGGAATGAATTTGTAGACAAACTACACAAAAAAAATTGAAGCAGCACAACTTTCAACATTGATAATAAATGTTTCTTGAGCAGCAAATCAGCATATTATAACGATTTCTGAAGGATCATGTGACACTGAAGACTGGAGTAATGATGCTAAAAGTTCAGCTTTGACCACAGGAATAAATTACATTTTAAGATATATTCACATAGAAAACAGTTATTTTAAATTGTAATAATATTTCCCAGTATTACTGTTATTTTTAATCAAGCAGCCTTGTTAAGCATAAGAGACTTCTTTCAAAAACATTAAAAAAAAACTTACTGGCACCGAATGGTAGCACAAGTTCTCATTTTCTTGTTTTAATTTCTACTTTCATATTTCCTAGCAGTGAAAGGAAATGGAACGTGGCTGGTATTCCTTCCGGCAGCACCTTTAGAGACCAGCTCTATTAGTCTGCTGGCGTTGGCGTTCATCACCATCCTGCTGGCTCTGGCTGCTCTCTTATTGCTCTCCCACTTACTGTGCTTCCATATTTACTTATGTAAGTCTTGATCCAAGTGTTATTGACTTTTAAAGGTTGATAGAAGCTTTTATACATTCTGTATCTTGTCCAGTGTCTCATGGAATCAGCACATACGAGTATATCATTAGGAAGCGCCAGTCACCTAACCCCGAAGAGAAAGAGCAGGTTCCTCCTGCGCTGCCGTCTAATGGAACCACCGCGCAGGTACAAACACTCACCAACAGATAAAAAGAATAAGTAAAAATCTGAAATACATTAAAACACTAAATAATTCCTTTGCATGGGGATCAAAAATATTCCCCCGGTTTCACAGACGAGGCTTAAGCTAGTCCTAGACTAAAATGCATGTTTGAGCTGTTTTAACTGAAAGTAACTTGTACTGACATATCTTAAAATATGTCAGTGCCACTGTTTTGACTCAAGATGCACACCAGTAATGTTTTTTTTTAGCGAACATTTATAAAAGCTACTTAAATGCCCTAATTGAACTAAGGCCTAATCCTGGCTTAGGCTAAGCCCTGTCTGTGAAACCGGGCCATTTTGTATTAAAGGGCCCCTATTATGCTTTTTGACATTTTCAGCTTTCTTTAGTGTGTAATGTTGCTGTTTGAGCATGAAAAACGATCTGGAAAGCTCCGTCCAGTGGGAGTTATTCTCTATATCAGTGTCACTGATTCTGAACTCCCTGAAACGCCTCCATTGTAGTCTTGAGTTTTCTTCCGGGAATGAACATGTCACAGTATTGCTCATTTAAATAATTCCCGCCCAAGGCATATGCAAAATAAAGGGGCGGGGCCTGGTTGAGTTACTTAGTAGTGTGTTGAAACTCATGGTTATGGTAAGGGGCGGGACATTTCCCAAACACACTCTTGACCAATCACAGCACACTGATCCATCCGCCCAATCAGAGCACATTGTGCTTTTCAGAAGGAGGGGCTTCATAGAGACAGGAACTAAACAGAGCGTTACTGACAGACTGGGAAGAGAGGAGCTGCAACAATGTAAAATATGTAAAAAATAAGTGTTAACATTCAAGCATGAAAACCTGTTCTAGTAGAGCCCAAAAACAAAATCAAGACTAAAAGGACATAGTAGGTCCTCTTTAAAATTGATGCAAAATACAGTTTCATAAATTGCCAAACTATTTTTTCTCAGTTCAGGAAAGACAATTTGATGATGTTTAACTGTATCGTCTCATGGGATTAGACGGGAAGTTTTAGACTAATTTTACGCTTTGATTTAGATCAAAACAAGGTCCCACCCATAAACTCTATGCACATTTGCACAGACTTCAACTACCTCTATCTTTTCACTTCCTCCTAGAGTCTAGGGCCGCTGGAATCACCTGTGAACTGTGAAGCTCCGCTGTCCAGCAGGTCTTGGTAAGCTTAAAGTGTGCATTTAGTCTATTAGAGACAGATAGTTAGTGGTTAGATTTTTTTGGTGACATTTACTTTAAGTCCCTCTTTAGTCCATAATTTTATACTTTAAAACTCCTCTTTGATCACCAAAATTACATATTTAAACCTTTTTTCCTGTGAAAAATAAATTTCTTCATGCCTTAAAGCAGTTAGAATGTAACTCTACACCCTTGCTTCATTTAATATATACGTGGATCAATGAATATGCAAACTAGCCCCACCTCCACTTACTCAAGCAGCTCAGAGATCCACTCGGTCAACTTACTGAGGTAAACGCTGCACAATGATATCACTCTTTACAACGTCAGACGCATAACGGTAATTAATTGATTAATTGATTAGCCTTTTGCTTGACTATGTTATCAAACAGCTATTAATGTGTTGCTAATGTTACACAAACCATGTTCCTGTTCGCCATGTCAGAGTCAGACAGCTGCCTTCTGAAAATCAGTATCCTTAGAAATGCTGTGATCAACTCAGAACGTCAGTGGAGAAAGACATATAGTTCATTATAACATCGTAATATACATCATACACCTGCCATATTGCTAAATCTACATGATTTTTCATATATACAGAAAAATATACAGGGATAACTTGGCTTCTATTGAGACTCCCCTGTTAGTTAACGGTTAATGATATGCTAAAGCTCGCTGGCACGTTGACGTGATTGGTTACAAGGTAGTTTCACATCACAAAAAATTTCAAACTGTGGGATCTTTAGTTCACTGCAGTTTTAAAGAGAAAATACTCAGCAATGGTGTTGACTTATGAATTTGCACATGGTTTGTCTTAAAGCATATTAAAAACACCACATAGACATATAAACAACATTAAAAACTTGATTTTCACCACTGGGGGACTTTAAAGCCTTTATATATAATGCATTATAGAAGTATTTTTTATGCATTAATTATGCATTATAATGCACCTTAGTGCATCAAATGAATAATTGTAACCATAGTTATAATACATTATAATACTTATCTATTCATGGTTACACCTTTAGAAAGTACAATGCATTAAGGAATCTGCAAATGTTATAATGCATTTTAACCTGATGATAACTTACATGATAAATACCTTTATGTTGCATTATGCATAAAGGCTTCAAGTAAAGTGTTACCGATTTTTTCATAGGCAGTTGCTTAAGATGTTCTGCTTCTGCTTCTTTTTCTTCTTAGTACCTTCAAACTGGAAGATAGAGGACCAACATCTAGTCGACTGTCAGAACCCATCTGTGCTGAGGTAATCAGACAAGCTACCCACTACAAAACCTAGTGAGCTCTCTATCTAGACAGCATTTTAAGGCATCTTAGATGGAATGAGTGTTGCGAAAATTATACAACATCAAATTAGCGTTGAATCAGTGTTGTTGTTAACGAAAACTTATGGAGCCCTGCACATGACATGCAGGGAAAAAAAGTAAATTCTGCGCACGATTTACTATTTCGTTCCCTCGATTTATAAATTGTGCACATGATTTAGCAAATTGAAGGAACGAATTAGTAAACTGTGAGCATGATTTATCAACCGAGAGAATGAAATAGTAAATTGTGCGCAAAATGTACTTTTTTTCCTGCATGTCATGTGCGGGGCTCTGTAAAAACTAAAACTAACACTATTAAAAATAATTTTTGCTAATTAAAATAAAGCTGAAATACAACAAAATATCAATATTAGATTAAACATTTTATTTAAAAAAAAACTTAAGCAAAAATTAGAAATGTTGCTTTGTCAACTAACTAAAACAAAACAAGTTTAAAGGGTTAGTTCGCCCAAAAATCGCAACACAAATTAAGATATTTTTGATGAAATCTGAGAGTATCTCAGAATTCAGTAACGACAATGCACCTTTTGAGGTCCAGAAAGGTACTAAAGTCATTGTTAAAACCGTCGACGTGACTGCAGTGGTTCAACCTTAATGTTATGAAGCGACGAGAATACTTTTTGTGCAAAAAAACAACACAAAAATAACGACTTTATTCAACAAATTCGTCTGTCCCGTCATACTGCTACGCTATTTTTGTTGCAGAGCTTCTTGCAGAACGGCGGCTCAATATTGGCCGGCTCTGATCATGTGAGCAGCACAACGCATGCGTGAGCCCGTGTTCAGACATAAACACTGAAGCTCTGCAACGAAAATAGTGTAGCAGTATGACAGGGGACAGACGAATTTGTCGAATAAAGCTTTGTTTTTTTGCACAAAAAGTATTCTTGTCACTTCATAACATTAAGGTTGAACCACTGCAGTCACGTCAACGGTTTTAACAATGTCTTTAATACATTTCTGGACCTCAAAAGGTGCATTGTCGTTGCTGCCTATGTGTGGATTTTCATCAAAAATAACTTAATTTGTGTTCCGAAGATGAACGAAGGTCTTACGGGTTTGGGACGACATGAGTGTGAGTAAATAATGACAGAAGTTTAATTTTTGGGTTAACTAACCCTTTAAGTTACTTAAATCTAAAACTGAAATAAAATTCATACTAAATAGAAATATTTTAAACTTATAAAAATGACAAAAGGACAACAAAATTACTAAAACCTAAACTAAAATTAAATGTAAATTATGGTAATAAAAGCTCATTTAAAATATTAATAATAATAGTTTATTAAAGATACATTCAATGCCGTGTTTTAGTATTATTTATAAATTAATTTATTGATTGTAATATTTAAAACATGCATTTCCTGTAAAGCTGCTTTGAAACTTTGTTGTAAAAGCACTATAGAAATAAATGTAAACTGAACTGAATAATACTAAAATGACACTGCATTGCATTTGTCATGTTCTGGAGAAGGCAATCCCATGATGCATTGAGATAAGCTCGTTAAAAAAAAAATCTTTTCAAATGGCAGACTAAATGAGAAAATTCAGTGCCAAAAATAGACTATTTCCCCCCATATTTGTTATTATCAAAGCATGATGTCATTACAGATGGAGGAAATCAGTGGAGAGAAACATCTGGACTACAGCTCTCAATCATCAACACAAATGATTCCAGGTACAAACCAGCAGTGATTTAAGCTATTGAGTAATAAGTGTTAACTGAAGCTGTTCGTCTATATCCTGCTGGTAGGTGAACCTATGATGTCACTTCCTGTGGTCTGGAACCTCAGCGGGATAGAGAAGCCTCAAGCTCCAGGTCGGAGCGACGTGAAGTCTGTGGAGGGACGGCCCATCGTACAAGACCCGCTGGGAAGCTCCATCATGGATGCAGCGGTGGTTCATCAGCAGCTGATGACTGACACGCAGACAGAGGCCTTGCATCCTCAGTATTTAGGGTTCAGAGAGCAGATGCCATAAGTTAAAGCCCACTGATCGTCTCATGCATATTGCACACAAAAACCGCAAGATCTGGCTAAAATCTTTTATATTTTATTGAATATTTGAGATATTTTGTTTTGTTTGAGGCACATAGTAGCGAGATTTTCTGGCAAATTTTTTACAGAATAAACTTTTTTACTTGCTCGCACCATAAACAAAGTCAGTACTCCGCAACAAATTACTGAACATTGTACAATGAAATATGCACTCAACGCCCTCTGATGAATAAGTTGTTCTATTTCTGTAATATATTTTGTTTACATTGTACAGCTGGTTTTATTTTATGATTTATGTTGATTGTAATAAATGCCATCAATTTTATCACACAACTATTAGATGAATTAATGCACCACTGTATTTTGCTATTTTTGTATTTTAAAATAAATGCCTATAGCTGTTTCTCAAGATGCCGTGTGTTTGGTGCACCACTAGATGGGGCTGTTGGGTGATAATGTCATCATTACACTGTGACAGTCTTGCTCGTTTCTCTCAGGTTATGGTTGAAATCCAGTACAAGATCACTCTGGTGTTTTATTTCTCTTGTTGGTTTTAACAGTCTGAAATTTGAGTGAATTCTGCCCTACAAACTAATGCAAACATCACCATTTTTAAAAGTGCAATAGGTGATTCTCTACAGAAACTTTTTTTGTAATGCTGGTTGAAAGTCTCCTCATATCCTGAGAGCAATCGCTATGTTCGTTCAATCGTTGCATTCGGTCCGAATGAAATGATAGCATGTGTTCCCTGTCAATCAACGACGTGCAGACTTTTCACGCAGATCATCAGCGCATTCAAGTACGTTGTGCAGACAGAGCGAGAAAGGCAGGCAAACATCCTAACTTTAGTCTAGTAGTACTGTTACTCACTGTATTGTAAAGTTTTCTCACAGGTGAATGACACATGATGTAATCCAACAACGTTGTCTCTAGTCGTCTCGCTTCTGGTCTGTACACGTTCACGTGTTTTGGAGGAGGCGTGGCTTTGGACGGCGATTTTCAGCCAGTGGCGATTGTATGCTTTCAATGCTAGCAGGCTAAAGTTAGCATTTCCCAGATCACCTATTGCACCTTTTATCTACTGTACTATATTTTGCTATTTATTTTCATCATATATGCACAGTACATATATATATATATATACACACCTATTAGGCATAACATTATGAGCACTGACAGGTGAAGTGAATAACACTGATTATCTCTTCATCACGGCACCTGTTAGTGGGTGGTATATTAGGCAGCAAGTGAACATTTTGTCCTCAAAGTTGGTGTGTTAGAAGCAGGAAAAATGGGCAAGCGTAAGGATTTGAGTGAGTTTGACAAGGGCCAAATTGTGATGACTAGACAACTGGGTCAGAGCATCTCCAAAACTGCAGCTCTTGTGGGGTGTTCCCGGTCTGCAGTGGTCAGTATCTATCAAAAGTGGTCCAAGGAAGGAACAGTGGTGAACCGGCGACAGGGTCATGGGCGGCCAAGGCTCATTGATGCACGTGGGGAGCGAAGGCTGGCCCGTGTGGTCCGTTCCAACAGACAAGCTACTGTAGCTCAGATTGCTCAAGAAGTTCACGCTGGTTCTGATAGAAAGGTGTCAGGATACATAGTGCATTGCAGTTTGTTGCATATGGGGCTGCATAGCTGCAGACCAGTCAGGGTGCCCATGCTGACCCCTGCCGAAAGCGCCAACAGTGGGCACGTGAGCATCAGAACTGGACCACGGAGCAATGGAAGATGGTGGTCTGGTCTGATGAATCACGTTTTCTTTTACATCACGCGAATGTCCGGGTGCGTGTGCGTCGCCTACCTGGGGAACACATGGCACCAGGATGCACTATGGAAAGAGCCAGTGTGATGCTTTGGGCAATGTTCTGCTGGGAAACCTTGGGTTCTGCCATCCATGTGGATGCTACTTTGACACGTACCACCTACCTAAGCATTGTTGCAGACCATGTACACCCTTTCACGGTATTCGCTGGTGGCTGTGGCCTCTTTCAGCAGGATAATGCGCCCTGCCACAAAGCAAAAATGGTTCAGGAATGGTTTGAGGAGCACAACAACGAGTTTGAGGTGTTGACTTGGCCTCCAAATTTCCCAGTTCTCAATCCAATCGAGCATCTGTGGGATGTGCTGAACAAACAAGTCCGATCCATGGAGGCTCCACCTCGCAACTTACAGAACTTAAAGGATCTGCTGCTAACATTTTGGTGCCAGATACCACAGCACACCTTCAGGGGTCTAGTGGAGTTCATGCCTCGACGGGTCAGGGGGACCAACACAATATTAGGAAGGTGGTCATAATGTTATGCCTGGTCGGTGTGTATACATATATATATATATATTATATGTTAATGTGTGTGTATGGAATTTATGAACCATTATTAATATTTGAGTATAATAATTAAGCAGCAAATCAGCATATTAGAATGATTTCTGAAGGGTCATGTGACACTGAAGACTGGAGTAATGATGCTGAAAAAGTTTGTGCTTAAAATCTGAAATTTCAGGCTTTCACTGGAGCAAAAAGAGTGTGACAACTAGCCCCATTCTCCCTTTTGTTCAGAGGAACTATTATGTAATGCTGTCTAGAAGCCTTCACTAGTTGTGTAACATTTTGTGGGTTTTCTGCTTTATTCTCTTTTTCTCTTTTTTAATGCTTTATTCCCTATCACAGTGAGGAAAAGCATTGCTGCAGAAAACACACACATTACTGATAAACCTGCTGTTTATTTAGTCATCTTTCCTGCATTCCAGCATGTTCCATCTGCATTAACAGGCTTCGTCTTGATTACATTCAGAGGAAACATCTATTCTCTGTGGGGAAAACATTGTCCAGGCTACCGAAGACATTCTGTTCTTGCATTTTCCCTCATTTTGATTTATTTGTTTATGTTTAGTGTCAGTGTTGGATTATGATGCAAGAATGTGAAACTTCCATTCTACTGTTTGACTTAATGAATAATTAATCGATTTTAGACGGTAATATTATGGTTGACACCTCAAATGAGAATCACAATACAGCAATAAGCAGTTGGAGACAGGCCAACATAGGCATGTCAAAATATGTAAAAAGATAAAACTAAAATTATATTATTGTTCATGTGTTTAAACATAGATAAGCTCATAGTACAAGTCTGTTATTCACTGATTCAGTCATTTTTACTCATGTGCACTCAAGTAGGCATACCGAGATTGAGGTGACAGCGCGCGAGCCAATCATCGCGCGGCGCCTGCTCGTTCTCGAGCGCGCTCTCCAGCGCGGCGCACATTCACACGCGGATCGCAGCGAGCGTCGCGTCGCGTCTCCTCTCATTCCCGCGGATGTCTCATGTAAACATGTTCTCCTAGACACTGACAGAAAGAAGAAAACGACAGAGACATCATTCAGGTAAGACTGTGTTTCGACCATTCTAGCAGCGCGTTTCTCTCATACCATCCGATTTAAACGCATTTGAAGCGTAACTGATCACGAGCGTGTTTATGTTTTCATCATTTTACCTCAAAAACAAACCGAGCAGATTTCGTGCTTCGTTTTTGGCCGTTGTCACGGAAGTCCATTTGATTTTGGTTTCATTTTTGTTTTGTTGCGCAATTCCGTGCTGGTTTTGTTTTGTGTTTGTCAGTGTTGTTGCATGTAAGGATGCAGTGCTGCAGTTACATGCAAGAGATGCATAATGTTCATGACAATAACAATGATCACGTGTTTCATCATGATGCTCATGGCGAGTTTATATAACGCCTGTGTGATGCTGGAAATGTATAGAGCTGTTACATAAACGACAGGACTGTATGAGTGCTTTTTTACGATTAAAAGTGTAAACAAACGAGATGAAGAATGTAAATTAAAATATAGATGATGATAATGCTCTGTCTATCTATCATTCTATCTGTCCGTCTATCGTTCTGTCTATTATTCTGTCTATCATTCTGTCTGTCTGTCTATCTATCTATCTATCTATCTATCTATCTATCTATCTATCTATCTGTCTGTCTGTCTGTCTATCATTCTTAGTGTCTATCTATCATTCTCTCATTGTTCTATCTATCTGTCTATCTGTCTGTCATTGTCTATAATTCTGTCAGTCTATCTGTCCGTTCGTCTATCTATCTATCTATCTATCTATCTGTCTGTCTGTCTGTCTGTCTGTCTGTCATTGTCTATAATTCTGTCTGTCTATTTGTTTGTCCGTCCGTCTGTCTGTCTATCTATCTATCATTCTGTCTATCTATCATTCTCTCATTGTTCTGTCTATCATTCTGTCTATCTATCTATCTATCTATCTATCTATCTATCTGTCTGTCTGTCTGTCTGTCTGTCATTGTCTATAATTCTGTCTATCTATCTGTCCGCCCGCCTATATCTATCTATCTATCTATCGTTCTATCTATCTATCTGTCTGTCTGTCATTGTCTATAATTCTGTCTATCTATCATTCTGTCATCGTTCTGTCTATCTGTCTGTCCGTCCGTCTGTCTATCTATCATTCTATCTGTCTGTCTATCTATCATTCTCTCATTGTTCTGTCTATCATTCTATCTATCTATCTGTCTGCCAGTCCGTCCGTCTATCTATCTATCGTTCTATATATATTTAAGTATGTTTGCACATTAATATCTGACATATCTGAGTGAAATGTAACATTGATTTATTTGAGAACTGTGCTGATCAGATGAAGGAAGAATGCTTGAGGTTTTTCATTTCATCTCCCATCACGGTTGTTTTGTCCATATGTTCATAGATTAGCTACGCCTGACCAGAGGATGCAGCCATTCGCTGAGTTTGGCCCAGATTTTTCATTTCTAGGTTATATTATGAAAAACACTGACTTTTGACGTCAATTATTACCCTAACATCTAGAACAGACGTTACAAGTTGAAGCCTTGAGACAAGGCCTAGATTGTACACCTGACATGTCATAGTCTGCATCATGACTGCATTGTTGCAGAGTCAGTGTAGGTAGAAATTGCCATGCTGGAGACAAACAGCATTCAGCGTGAGAGAGTGTAGGGACATGTACGACGAGAAAGACATGTCTGTATAAATGAGGAGCATCACTGGAGCGGGCGGAGGGTGATGTAATGAAAGATGAAGTTGACCCAATCAGTTTCAGCAGGGTGATCTGAGGGCATCTCTGAACGTTTGTGAAGCAGATGGACACACGACACGCTCAGACATGTGGAGATGTTCGTCTGCTTTCGATTTTCTGCATTTACATTTATGCATTTGGCAGATGCTTTTATCCAAAGCAACTTTTTTTTGCATTCAAGGTATTTTATAAGATGATGTGTTTCCTTTTTGAGAAGTTTTATTTAAACCAGTTTGACAGTGTCAGCTACTGAGAGGTTCAGATTTACCTGTGCTTACCTGTGTCTCTCTTCCGGTTTATGCATTATATCATATCCTGTTTCTGTCCTCAGTCCATTGGTGTCAGTCTTTTTATGTTGCTGACATTTTTTGAATTCCATGTCCATTTTTTTTTGCAGATATAAATAGGGTTTTTTTGTTTAAAATAGGTCAGTTTATTGTCTGAGCTCTCATCTGTGTAATGCATGACCAGAAGGCGAATGCATGTCATCGTGTGCTCCACCAATCACAGATTCTCTTGAGGTCTCTGCGCATGCACAAAAAAAAAAAAGTATTTCTCCCTCTCTGATGGCTCCATCATACTGTGTTCATTTCTGAAGTTCACAGAATTACCTCCAGCATTAGACAGCAGATGTCTTTCTTGATCGCTGCTTTGTGAAAGCATTTAAATTGTACTCGGTTAGATTGCATAGTTGTGTTTGCATACATCATATAATAAACATGAACTAAGAGATTATATGTTATATTCATTTCAATTATTAGCAGTATCAGTTTTATGTTGTTAATAATTGCAGAAATTATATTGACTTGGTGTTCATGAGAGTATTTAAAGGAACACAGTCACTATTTTATTTTATTTTTTGTAAATATGCTTTGTTGACTGATATGACAATGGTATTGGACTTGACGCTTTTTATATAAAACATTTTTTTTATCACAGTAATGGTATATGTTTTATTATATATATACACACACACACACACACACACACACACAGTGCTCAGCGTAAATGAGTACACCCCCTTTGAAAAGTAACATTTTAAACAATATCTTAATGAACACAAAAAACAATTTCCAAAGTGTTGACAAGACTAAGTTTAATATAACATCTGTTTAACTTATAACATGAAAGTAAGGTTAATAATATAACTTAGATTACACATTTTTCAGTTTCACTCAAATTAGGGTGATGCAAAAATGAGTACACCCCACAACAAAAACTACTACATCTAGTACTTTGTATGACCTCCATGATTTTTAATGACAGCACCAAGTCTTCTTGATGGAATGAACAAGTTGGCGACATTTTGCAACATCTATCTTTCGTGGACCGCACTCATGCATGCCATTCCTCTGCAGTGTACGCCGTATTGTGTCACGGGAAATAGTCACCTCAGTTTGGCTTTCTACTTCTTTAGATAACTGCAGTGAACTTGCATGCTGATTTTCTTCAACCTTTCTCATCAGAAGACGCTCCTGTTGAGGTTTTAATTTCCGTGGACGACCTGGACGTCTCTGTGAGATGGTTGCAGTTCCTTCTTTTTTAAATTTTTGTACCACTTTTGCTACAGTATTCTGACTGATAAGTAAAGCTTTGCTGATCTTCTTGTAGCCTTCACCTTTCTGGTGTAAAGAAATTACTTTCTTTCTCAGGTCTTGTGACATTTCTCTTCCATGTGGTGCCATTGCTGACAGCATGAAATGGGGTTTTAACACCCTTTTATAGTCAACTGTCTGCTGCACACCTGTGTAATGAATAATTCAACTCACCTGTGGTTGAATCCTTGTTAAATTAGACATTTGCAGTCTAAAATTTAGCTTTGCTCCAGAGACTTTCAGTGGGGTGTACTCATTTTTGCATCACCCTAATTTAAGTAAAATTGAAAATTTTGTTCTCAAAGTTATATTATTTACCTTACTTTCATGTTATGAGTTAAACAGATGTTATATTAAACTTAGTCTTGTCAACATTTTGGAAATTGTTTTTGTGTTCATTGAGATATTGTTTAGAATGTTACTTTTCAAAGGGGGTGTACTCATTTACGCTGAGCACTGTATATATATATATATATATACATTAAATATATACACACATTATACATTAAATATATAATGTATATAAATATATACATAAATATATATATACACAATCTATATCTGTACGATCTATACAGTCTATAATATGCAATTAGAATCAAATTGCATGAAGTAATATATATATAAATATATATATATATATATATATATATATACATACACAAACACACACAATCTATATCTATACACTCTAATATGCAATTACAATAACATTGCATGAAGATATATAATTGCATGAAGCACATTTCATTTGTAAAGTATCAATCACTAGATTATGAAAAGAAATTATAATAATTTATATATATATATATATATATATATATATATATATACACACATACATATATATTTATATACATTAAATATATATAATGTATATAAATATATACAATAAATATATACACACAATCTATATCTGTACAATCTATAGGCTACAGTCTATAATATGCAATTACAATCAAATTATAAAAATGAATTAAATACATATATTTACACACACATTATATATATATATATATATATATATTATAGCTTCTTGCAATTTGATTGTAATTATATATCCTATATTTTAATTGGGATTATTTCACAAATATATCAATAATTTCTTTTGATAATCCAGTGATTTAAATACTTTACAAATGCAGTTTGATTATTTTCTCTCTTTATTTGTAACTTGATGGACAGACAGCACAATATCACACTACATTCATTACAAATTAATGAATCGATCTGAAATCAGTGCAGTAACACCAACAGTAAACGACTAAACACTCAAGTTCTTCCTCGTCTTGATATTTCTTTCTCTTTCTTTTTTTAGCAAGAAAGATAAGAATGTTATCTTTTATTGTCGCTCTGACTCGCTAATGCCAGCGATAGTGGCGATGTCACCGTTGACGCGGTCGTGTGTATGTAGTACACTAGACTGCACAATGGGCCCATAGAGCTGAAAGACATGATTGATAGTGATTCATAAAGGTTTGTTTCTTTGTTGAAAGAGAAGTAAAACACAACGCTCTTGAATAGGGACATCTTCAAGTGGATTTTGAGGGTCCTCTTGTACATTGACTGTACTTGAGGAGTTCACTTTTGCCCTACAGAGCTCTTCTGTGCGACCATAAAGACAGATTCATCTACTGTAGCGCTTGTGTCCAGCGCTACGGCTGTGTGACGTAACCTCTCTGTCTGGTCTGGGACAGAAGATACTGCTAGTGCCGGTCCAGACTGTGATTTATAAAGATTGACTTTAGTGGTTTAAGAAGTTTAAAGAAGAGCAAGAGCTGCTTTGGCTTTGTAGAGGTGTCATGACGTTGCACTATGGGAGCTTCTGGGAGGTGAGCATTCAGTGTCTGTGAGAAAGTTATTTACTTTGTGTTCATTTTTACAACCCTAACATTGAAATACGGTTTAATGTTGGTACCTGGACGAATGTGTGACTGAGGTGGATGTGTTTTTGAGCAAAATCATGTGAGATCAGTCTTGTGTACATGGACATCAGCACATTGCAGGTTATTCTGACCAAGTACCGCCCACTTAGACAGAAAGAGACCGTCTGACGTGCAAAGCGACCAATCACAGTTGGTTTTGGGTTTTTGTGCAATTGTGGTTTTGAGTCTTTTGCCTTGAACTCAAGTGTTTTATAACGTGAAGATGTTTCTGCACTGATTCATTCATTTACTTACTTACTACATGATTCAAATGTAATGAATAATCTCATCTTTTGCTTTGTGTTTGATTTGAATCACATATAGTAAGAAAGTAAACAAGGTCAATTTTTATTGTATTTTAACTCATCAATAAATCTTAAATCTTAAAGTTGTAAATGAGAACTAACCAGCGTGAGTGAGTAATGGTAAGCATGTTGAAGGGTTTGTGTTTAATCCTGGATGGTTACATCATGAAGGAAACACTTATTCTCATCTTGACCTGAAATAAACTGTGCACTAGAAAAACTGCTGTGATCTAGTGGTGATTAAAGTACAATATCATGATACTGTAGTCGCTTTCTATCACATTAATGGTATATATCATAATATAGTTATTTTTGTTGGAAACCATATTATATAATCATGAGATAATGCCTATTTTTAGTATTCCAGAGAATTATCAAAATGTACTCTTTTTATTTGGAACTTGATGGACTTTAACCAAAGGATGATTCAGAACAAACAAATGAATCAAAAATGGCTTCATATTAGTTCAAAACCATCAAACTAGTATTATTATTGCTATTTTGCTTTGCTTTTTGCTTTGAATCAGTTAGTACTCATGTTCACTACAAAACTACTACTGTCATTTCAGCTGCATCAAGAAGCACGAGGAGCGACTCAAACTGAGCAACACTGACGTGGAATCAGAGCGCTGGAGGGGCAGCAGAGGGCAAAGGTCAGACTAGAGATGCTAAGCTATGTCAGACTTCTACACACTAAAAGTATGTATTTCACTGGTGATATGGAAATACATGCTCTTGAGTATATCTAAGATAGTGCGCCTGTAATGAGTGCAAACATAAATTGAACTGGCCACAGCACAAAGGATGCTGAGTTGGAATTATAGGAATATCAATCAATCAATCAATCAATCAATCTTTAAAATATAATTACTGTATATTTAATAATTCTATTTCCCATTATGCTTAAAGTTTATATTAGTGCTGTCAATCGATTTAAAAAAAATTAACTAATTAATCGCACATTTTTTTCTGTAATATTACTCGTGATTAAAAACAAGTTTTTAATATTTTTATATTGTAATAATTTTACAGTTACTGTCCAAATTAATGTAGAAACAACTTAAAAGACAGTATATTTTAAATATTTGTTTAGTGGCATATTTTTATCAATGAAGGCCAGTTTCACTGATACTAATACTGGTACTGACATCTCTATGAAAAAAAAAATTTCAGCATTACAGTATAACTGAAAGCTATCAATTTCAACATTTATTAGGCTTTCAAAAAATAACAACTTTTAATTTAAGTGTTAAGTTCACTTAAATTAAAAGTTGTTATTTTTTTAAAGCCTAATAAAATCTATATATAATGAAATCTTCACATAAACCCATTATAATAATAAATGTCATAATTACCTGTTTCCTTCATACAGATATTGATTAAAGTTATCAAACACTTTACAATCTTCACTGCATGAATTATAGATGAAATATAGATTAATCCTTATAAAAGCTACAATTTTCTCTGTTACCTTTGTTCTTTGATTAACATTAATGACATATCACAGCAACTGGTTTATTAGGCTGCTGTCACTTTAAGAGCTGCCGCTGCCGAACATGATGCAGATCTAACGCGCATCTAATTTTCTCACTGTTTAAGGTCTTTTAAGACATTATTTAACTCATTTAAGACTGCTTTTATGATGATACTCGACAATACGGGCATTTTGTCATAATTCTGTGTTATTGTTTGTTCAAGAGAGAAAGAGAACTCGATACTGGCGCGCATCTTTCTGTGCACACGAATTGTGTGTATGTCACACAGACACAGCACGCACGCGTTTGTCTTGTGGTGCTTGAATGGTTTAAAAGCATTTGCTTGAATAAGAGCGTGATCATATAATGTAACGCTAGCCAAATTATGACGGAAAAAACGGATGCTGCATTAATTGCGTTAAATATTTTAAACGCGATTAAACTGAAAAAATTAATCGCATGCGTTAACGCGCTAATTTTGACAGCACAAGTTTATATATAATATATATATTATAAATTATGTGAATTTGAATAAATTTGATGTAATATGTAAATAAATTAAATGCAAATAAACAATAAATAACTAATAAAAAAAAATACAAATTCCTACAAGTGGCATTTCAGACATTGATTATTAATGTCATCTAATGTTCCTGAAATCTCAGCTGAAGATTAAACAAGATGGCCTTAACTGATTTTGACTGCGTAATGCTGAACTGTTTGTGGTACCAGCTGGCCCAACTGGTTTTTGATGCAGCTTGACCAGCGTAACCATGATCAGCATGAAAGTTGTCAAAACATGAACAGTATAATATGGATATACAGACATATATAGACATAAGAAGTATTTAGACACTTAAAGGAATAGTTCACTTTCAAATAAAAATTTCCTGATAATTTACTCACCCCCATGTCATCCAAGATGTTCATGTCTTTCTTTCTTCAGTCGAAAAGAAATTAAGGTTTTTGATGAAAACATTCCAGGATTATTCTCCTTATAGTGGACTTCAGTGGTCTCCAAACGGTTGAAGGTCAAAATTACAGTTTCAGTGCAGCTTCAAAGGGCTTTAAACGATACCAGACGAGGAATAAGGGTCTTATCTAGCGAAACGATCGGTCATTTTCTAAAAAAAAATGAAAATGTATATGCTTTATAGGCACAAATGATCGCATCACAAGTGCTTCCACCAGAATGCGATTCTGTATTCTTCCAAAAGTTTACGCTGAATGTCCTACGCCTTCCCTATTCAACTTACGGAGAAAACGGAACTGGCACCGCGTTCGTTACGTAAGTTGAATAGGGAAGGCGTAGGACATTCAGCGTAAACTTTTGGAAGAATACAGAATCGCATTCTGGTGGAAGCACTTGTGATGCGATCATTTGTGCCTATAAAGCATATACATTTTCATTTTTTTTTAGAAAATGACCGATCGTTTCGCTAGATAAGACCCTTATTCCTCGTCTGGTATCGTTTAAAGCCCTTTGAAGCTGCACTGAAACTGTAATTTTGACCTTCAACCGTTTGGAGACCATTGAAGTCCACTATAAGGAGAATAATCCTGGAATGTTTTCATCAAAAACCTTCATTTCTTTTCACCTGAAGAAAGAAGGACATGGACATCTTGGATGACATGGGGGTGAGCAAATTATCAGGAAATTTTTATTTGAAAGTGAACTAATCCTTTAATTATGTCTGAATGTCTTTACAACCTTAGATACAATTAAGATGCACAAACACGTGTTTTAAATTGCAATAATATTACCAGTAATAACTAATTAACCATTAACATTCATGTTCTTTACCAGCAACATGGAGGAGTTTAAAGTTCAGACCGCCAAACATCCCGTACCCAACAGTTCGCCCATGAGGCCGCACAGCGAGCACTCAAAAGAGAATGCAGCCAAACGCCTGTCCTCCGCGTCCAACGGCACGAGCGATGGAGGAGCGGGCTGCAAAACGCCCGTGGAGATCACCGCGCTGGAGGAGGCGTTTCGCCGCTTCGCCATTCACGGAGACACGCGAGCCACCGGGAAAGACATGAACGGCAAGAACTGGTCCAAACTGTGTAAAGACTGTGGCGTCATCGATGGCAAGAGCATCACCCTCACAGACGTGGATATAGTCTTCTCTAAAGTCAAGTATGCCATCATCTGCACCACTTTTAAACATTTAGGAGTAGAGTTATGGAAGTAAAAGTCCTACATTCTACATAGAGAAACAGATCTTTAATGCTAAAGGCCCGTTCACACCAAGGACAATAACGATAAATATATAGTTATAAAAATTGTTCTAAATGTAAAAGAATAGCAGAAATCCACACCACAGCTCGTGCTTATAATAAACAAAATGATAATGGTGTGGATGCTAATCTTTATAGTTATCATTCTTGGCGGGAATGGGCCGTAAAAGTGTTCTTGATGCAAAGCTAATGACTTGATACTCACAATAAGATGAACATACAAATCTGAACTTATAATTAGTACTGATTAAATACACATAATTTCCATCTGCCTTCTTGGATCACTCACTTTGAGTTAGTTGCAGTGCATTGTCTGTGAAGCATATATGCAATGCTTTCTTAGATTTTGCCCAAAACATTGTGCCTCAAATGCTCAAGTATGCTGTCTAGGTAGGACGCTCAAAAGGGACACGATTTGCACCCAACTGGATTTTCTCGCAGACATCTGGGATAGTGTGTTGCATGCATGTAAACAGCAAAAACACTGAATAGGATTTCATGCTTGAATGTTATATTTTTCACATATTTGACATTGTTGCAGCTCCTCTTTTTCCAGTCTGTCAGTAACGCTCTGTTTAGTTCCTGTCTCTATGAAGCCCCTCCTTCTGAAAAGCACAATGTGCTCTGATTGGTCGGCTGGACCACTGTGTTGTGATTGGTCAACCGCTTTGTGTGTGTTTGGGAAATGATCTGCCCCTTACCATAACCACGAGTTTCAACACACTACTAACGCAACTCAACCAGGCCTCGTCACTTTTATTTTGCATAATTAAAGGGGTCATGACATGACTTGATCTTTTGACATATAAGAGGTCTTTGTACCATTAAAACATCCTGCAAGTTTTATATCTTAAATTGTCCTCCTTTTTATAAACAAAGCAGTTATTTAATCAAGCCCCCAAAAAAGGGCTCGTTCTGATATTGGGTGATCTGTGACGTCACACGGGCAAATATATTTGCATATCACTGCCTCCAGAGCAAGACATCGATGAATAGTTATACATCATCACACTATAGACGTTCAGTCACTGACATTTGCCTACACTGGATGCGAGCGTTGCGTCGTGTCAATAGCAAATAAAAATCCCATTATAATCACTGACACTGTCTACACTGGATACAGTATACAGATGCGTGTTCAGCTTCTGACATACTCCACACGCTTGAGTCTGTCAACAGGACAAATGGAAAAGTGAAAGAACATTCGCTTTGACACTTCAAGTTTAAACAGCTCGTTTGTGTCTCTGTACGAAGAATCCTGGCGTCGGAAACAAGTGGATAGTTTATTTTAATGGCGTCCCGGATAACGTTGAAGGATTATACAGTGTGTTTGTTCGGAGCATTTTGTTTTGAAAAACAAAAACATTTTGTTAAAAGAAACGTTTGTTAAAAGATGAAGCAGCCGACTGTATTAGATCTGACAGCAGCTGCATCAAAAAACCATAAGTAAATTATTTCATAATGCTCTGTATGTTACGTTTTTTTCTGCTTATATATTTGTTTATTTCTTATAATTAACATTATAAGTGAACCTCAAGGAACATATTAAAATAATTTAAAAATTAATCCATGTCATGACCCCTTTAAATGAGGAATATTATGACGTTCATTCGTTTTCCAGAAGAAAACTCAAGACTACAATGAAGGCGTTTCAGGGAGTTCAGAAAAAGTGCGCACTGATATAGAGAATAACTCCCGCTTGTGCTTTGTAACTTTACAGGCATTTTTCATGCTCAAACAGCAACATTACACACTAAAGAAAGCTGAAAATGTAAAAAAGCATAATAGGGGACCATTTAACAACTGGAATAAAAAAATTGCATATGTGTCAAAATATCAGATCAGTGCAATAGGCTTTAAAGTGTAGGAGTGTAACTGTAATATTTTCTGTAACAGTAACATATTTGCTCTTTAATCAGTGCATGCATTTTTTTTTTCATGCATATTTCTGAATATGCAGATAAGAGGAGTCGTGCTCATCCCCCACAGCCACAGGCCATGATGGCTCATGCTGAATAACTCTGAAGACTGCAGGACAGATAGAGTCATCGCTGCTTCAGTAGGGACAGATTTTAATGATGTGCCCTTAAAGGGTTAGTTCACCCAAAAATGAAAATAATGTCATTTATTACTCACCCTCATGTCGTTCCACACCCGTAAGACCTTTGTTAATCTAAGGAACACAAATTGAAATATTTTTGATGAAATCCGATGGCTCAGTGAGGCCTGCATAGCCAGCAATGACATTTCCTCTCTCAAGATCCATTAATGTACTAAAAACATATTTAAATCAGTTCATGTGAGTACAGTAGTTCAATATTAATATCATAAAGCGATGAGAATATTTTTGGTGCGCCAAAAAAAACAAAATAACTTATATAGTGATGGCCGATTTCAAAACACTGCTTCATTAAGCTTCAGAGCGTTATGAATCAGCGTGTCGAATCATGATTCGGATCACATGTCAAACCGCCAAACTGCTGAAATCACGTGACTTTGGCGCTCCGAACCGCTGATTCGACACACTGATTCATAACGCTCCGAATCTTCCTGACGCAGTGTTTTGAAATCGGCAATCTCTATATAAGTCGTTATTTTGTTTTTTTTGGCGCACCAAAAATATTCTCGTCGCTTTATAATATTAATATTGAACCACTGTACTCACATGAACTGATTTAAATATGTTTTTAGGACATTAATGGATCTTGAGAGAGGAAATGTCATTGCTGGCTATGGAGGCCTCATTGAGCCATCGGATTTCATCAAAAATATCTTAATTTGTGTTCCGAAGATTAACGAAGGTCTTACGGGTGTGGAACGGCAGGAGGGTGAGTAATAAATGACATTATTTTTGGGTGATCTAACCCTTTAATATAGAGCACCGTAGACACACTGATGCGTTCAGTTTAAGATGTTTAGAAAACACTGCTTGTTTGTTCGAGGAGAATGAATTTATCAAAATCTTTGTACTATTTATGCATAGAAGAAAATTCTCTGCCTTTTATCAAGAGATCCGTTTCACCCCAACTGAGAGAGAATAAAGATTATTCTGCTAGACAGCGTCAGAACAACGTGGCTGCGGAGCAAGAGCAGGGCAAAAAGAACAAATGCATGCAATATGTGCCCTTGCACACTGTGTGTTAACATTTAAAGGAAAAGTGCAACCGAAAATGAAAATTCTGTCATCATTTACTCACTCATATGTCATTCCTATGGAAGCTTGTTTCTGCCATGAAATAAAAAAAAAAGGTAATTGCGACTTTTTATCTCACAATTCTGACTTTTTTTCTCAGAATTGCGAGATATAAACTCTTAGTTGCGAGTTATAAAGTCAGAATTTCATGATATAAAGTCAGAATTGCAGGATATAGATTTGCAATTGTGAGGGATTGCAAATCTATTTGCTAACAGTGATTGTAAATTAAATTGCCTAAATTATTACATTATTAGTTAACTGCATTCTCTAAATTGTAATGTTGACATGCATTCTCTGTAAAGCTGCTTTGAAACAATATGTATCATGAAAAGCGCTATACAAATAAATGTGAATTGAATTGAATTGAAAATGCAATGTTCAATTGTGAGGGAACTAAATAAAAAATAAAAAAGGTAATTGCGACTTTTTATCTCACAATTCTGACTTTTTTCTAAGAAATGCGAGATATAAACTCACAATTGCGAGTTAAAAATTGCGAGGAAAAAGTCAGAATTGCGACTTTATATCTCGCAAGTCTGACTTTATAACTCGCAATTGTGAGTTTAAATCTCACAATTCTCAGAAATAAAGTCAGAATTGTGAGACAAAAAGTCGCAATTACCTTTTTTATTTTTTTATTTAGTGGCGGAAACAAGCTTCCATTCATTTCAAACCCGTGTGCTGTTATTTTTATGCAGCTTTTTTCCATACACCACTTCTGCAAAGCTCCAAAAAAGACAAAAAAAAATTTAAATATCATGACAGTAGTCAAGACAACTTTTGACTTGTGAACAAAATGTAAGTTACTTCAGTTTTATAATATTTTGATCATTTTATTTTATTATAATAGTTTTTCTTGCACTTTTTGAGCTTGATTGCATGAGCCCGAACACTTGTGCAATCATTCAGTGTGTGTGTGTGTGCATGAGAGAGAGAGTGTGTGTTTGTGTGTGTGTGATGTGTGTGTGTATGTGTACAGAGGCTAAGATTACTGAGTTTAAAAGGGGTCGATCAATATCACAGAACTAAATACTCGTGTTTCCTTTAATCAGTGTAGCCCATGAGCGATTAAATCCCCTCATGAGTGCCGATTCATCTTAATGATGCTTGATAAAGCCTTGGTTCATTTAAAGCTGCAGCACTACAGAACCCCCCTGTTCAGCACATAATACCACCTTATAGACAAATAGACATGATAAAAGTGAATTAAAATCATAATAATGATTCATTTGTGTCATCACTCTAAAATGAGGTTTTTATGTGTTAAAATGTTTCAGTAAAAGCTGGTCAAAAGTTGTTTTGATGTTTTTGAAAGAAGTCTTCTGCTCACCAAGGCTACATTTATTTGATCAAAAATACAGTAAAAACTGTAGTATTGTGAAATATTATTACAGTTTAAAAGAACTGTTTTATGTGTGAATATATTTTAAAATGTAATTTATTCCTGTGATCAAAGCTGAATTTTCAGCATCATTACCTTGATCCTTCAGTCACATGATCCTTCAGAAATCATTCTAACATGCTGATTTGCAACTAAATAAACATTTCTTATTATCAATTTTGAAAACTGTTCATATTTTTGTGAAAAACCGTGATATACTACCATTCCAAAGTGAAATGAGTAAGATTTAAGAAAAAAAAAAACTTTAATTCAGAAAGAACACATTAAATTGGTCAAAAGTGACTAAACACATTCATGTTATAAAAATTATTTATTTCAAATAAATGCTTTTGAACTTTCTACTCAGTATCCTGAAAATGTATCACAGTTTCCACAAAAATGTGAAGCACACATCTGTTTTCTTGAGCAGCAAATCAGAATGATCTCTGAAGGATCATATGACACTGAAGACTGCAGTAATGATGCTGAAAATTTTACATTTTAAAACACATTCAAATAGAAAACAGTTATTTTAAATTGTAATATTATTTCACAATATTACTGTTTTACTGTATTTTTGATCAAATAAATGCAGCCTTGGTGAGCAGAAGAGACTATTTTCAAAATAGTCTGGGTTAAATATGGCTGTTTATGACTGTGTATGCATGTAAATATGAAATCATTCAGTGCATACTCATAGTTTAGAAGACGCACCGAGATGGAACAGCACTGAATTTCTTGGCTGACATTAGGCAGCAGCGAACAGTCGGAGCGCTGAAGGATCGCACAAACAAAACGACTCACCAAATAAGTCAAATTAATTATAAAGCCAAAGAGGCGTGTTTACCTAAGTATGTTGCTATGACAGCAGGTTGCTGGGGGAGACCACAGGCTTTATGGGGCTTTGTTTAGGTTCTTGATCACCACGGTAAAACTGTTTGTGTTTGTGTTACTATGCACTGTTTTAGCATGGAAATGAGAAGCGCCACAGTGGTATTAAACATTGTTGCTTTATGGGCCGAATGCGTTCGCCGAAACAACATAAACATCCGAGCACATCTGGAGTCATAAGGCAAATCAGCCATTCTCAACTAGTTCTGCTTCAGGAACAATCCTAAAAATAAAGGTTTGGTTTTCACAGCGATGACATAGAAGAACTATATTTGGTCCCCCAAAGAACCTTTCAGTGAACACTTCTTAAAAGAACCATTTTTTCTTTATGTGAAGAACATTTAGATAATCAAAAGAATCTTTTTACACTATAAAGAACCTTTTGTGGAATGGAAAGGTTCCACGGAACCATAGATGCCAATAAAGAACAAATATTTTTAAGAGTGAACCTGATTTTGGTGACCAAACACAGAACCAAAACTATTTATCATACAGAAGTAAATGAAATACTGTTGAGTTTGTTTGGACGCTTGGCCCTTGACAGCTACAAATAAGATATGAGAAGCATCTCCTCCTTTTTAAAAGTTGATTAAAAGTGAGTCTGTTGGCTGTGTGTAATGACCCAAATGCTGGGCCCCTCAAAGCTGACATGTTTGTGTTATCGCACACAGCTGTTTACAGTGCGTCTGTTCTTTATGGAAACTCAGTTCAGGCGGAGAGCATGCAACACTTTCAGAGGCCTTTATCGAGGCAGTTACCATGCAAACTCAAATGCATTTTTCATCCAAAAAGCATCATTTACTCGCCCTCAAGATGTTCAGAACCTGTATTATTTTGATGTTAAAGGGTTAGTTCACCCAAAAATAAAAATTATCCCATGATTTACTCACCCTCAAGCCATCCTAGGTGTATATGACTTTCTTCTTTCAGACGAACACAATCTGAGATATATTTAAAAATATCCAAGCTTTATAATGGTAGTGAATGGGGGCCCAAAAAATGCATCCATTCATCATAAAAATAATCCATACGACTCCAGGGGGTTAATGAAGGCCTTCTGAAGTGAAGCAATGGGTTTTTGTAAGAAAAATATCCATATTTAGAACTTTATAAACTAAAATAACTATCTTCCGGCAGACGACCATATACATATTGTGCAAGTCGACTTGCGCCACAAGAGTAACCTCTGACGCAATGTATGACGCAGGATGTAGGAGTAGTGTAAAGCTCAAAGTATACTTTACTTTTTACGCATACGCGAGGGTCAGCGTACAGTGCGCGACACAAATTTCGTCATCAGAAGCGTACGCGCACCGCCGGATTTTTGTAACGGCGCATACTTGTACGCGCAGGTCGCACATAGGGTTGCCAACTTCTGGAAAGGAAAATAAGGGACAATCGTGGTTCTTTATAGGAAAATAAGGGACACTCAAAATATTTGCACTGTACCACACAATGTATGTCATTTCAGTATCTACAGTTAAAGGAACACTCCACTTTTTTTGAAAATAGGCTCATTTTCCAACTCCCCTAGAGTTAAACAGTTGAGTTTTACCGTTTTTGAATCCATTCAGCCGATCTCCGGGTCTGGCGGTACCACTTTTAGCATAGCTTAGCATAGTTCATTGAATCTGATTAGACCGTTAGCATCTCGTTAAAAAATGACCAAAGAGTTTCAATATTTTTCCTATTTAAAACTTGACTCTTCTGTAGTTACATCGTGTACTAAGACCGACGGAAAATGAAAAGTTGTGATTTTCTAGGCCGATATGACTAGGAGCTATACTGTCATTCCGGCGTAATAATCAAGGAACTTTGCTGCCGTACCATGGGTGCAGCAGGCGCAATGATATTACGCAGCGCCTGTGACCCCCTGCTTGCACAGGGAAGCGTGCCTTGCAACCATGGAGACATTTGTGAGAGACGCTGCGTAATATCATTGCGCCTGCTTCACCCATGGTACGACAGCAAAGTTCCTTGATTATTACGCCGGAATGAGAGTATAGTTCCTAGTCATATCGGCCTAGAAAATCACAACTTTTAATTTTCCTTCGGTCTTAGTACACGATGTAACTACAGAAGAGTCAAGTTTTAAATAGGAAAAATATTGAAACATTTTTTTATCATTTTTTAATGAGATGCTAACGGTCTAATCAGATTCAATGAACTATGCTAAGCTATGCTAAAAGTGGTACCGCCAGACCCGGAGATCGGCTGAATGGATTCGAAAACGGTAAAACTCAACTGTTTAACTCTAGGGGAGTTGGAAAATGAGCCTATTTAAAAAAAAAGTGGAGTGTTCCTTTAAGTATGTGTATAAAAGATGTATAAAAGGTTCTCAGACATAAACACATTTGGAAAATTTTGTGTCAAAATCAACCAAATTTCAGAAATTAAATCATTATTTTATTTTTACACAGTGATTGGTAGGCCTGTTAGTTAAATCTGTTGACGTTAGCAATCTTTGTTGCATTATATGCCAACAATTCAAAAATGCTAAAAAGCACATCTTGTGTTTTTTGCCCAAAGTTTGCATTTCTGTAACTCATATTACAGATATCTTAATATCCTTTTAGATTCTAATTCATAACAAACTTTTCTTTTCTTAATTTTTACGGCCCAATATGGTTAATTTCCAGAGAAAGGGATCTCAATGCATGAGTAAATTGGTACACATTTTCAATGGTCGCACATTTTTCTGAAGAACAAATAATGTTGAAACTAGAAATGTATCTTGTTTTTTTTCTATCAACATAATTGAATATTCCTGACTGAGTGCCATAAATAGTATTTTTCCAAAGTTTCTGTGCCTGTAATTCTAAAAGTCTAAGTCTATCTAAAGATACTGTATCTCAATATCCATCTATATTCTCATTCTTAATAAATTTTTCTTTTGTAATCTTCATTTTAAAGGCCCTATAATATGGTTCAATCCCATAGATATAATGTGGCTCCATGTTCAAATTGTTGAATTTTACCCATTTTCTATATATAGCTACAAAATGTATTAAACATTAAACTCTATTCAAAACCATAAACTTTATAAAAAATAAATAAATAAATAAATAAAAAAAAATGTCAGGAAGATAGGCCTACATAGATGGCATAAAATTTGAAAGCATAATAACTAAACATCTTTAAAATTTCAGCATTTTTTAAACAATGGCACTTAAAAGTTTGAACTGCATTCCGTATACCTTTCATACAGAACGCTTCAATAAATACGGGACGATTCTGTATTATACGGAACGGTTGGCAACCCTAGTCGCACATGCGCATTTAATTTTTTTTTGCAGTAATTAGTTGATCCACAAGGTGGCAACTGCGTCCTGGGGGCTTCGATTCACGAGGTAGTCAAAGAAAAACTGCATAAACAGAACAGACGGGAACGCATGCGAGCTACAGCGACGATGGAGGCCTACATAGACGAGAGATTGTGCGAAGAGGACAGAAAGTAGCCTCAGTTGTACAACTCTAGCATGAAAGAATACAAAGATGTTCACATAGGTTGTAACTCGTGGCGAGAGACTTAAAACTGCACATGCGTCAAATGAAGTATGCTTTGCAAGGCTGTGCGTTCGACTGTGCACGTACACTAGCGTACACGTAAAAAAATGTAGTATACCCAGGGCTTTAGCTTAGCCGACTCTTGCGGTTCAAACAAATAGGGCTGGGCAATAAACTCAAGCTCCTCTTCTCTTATATCGAAATCCTCCAACATTTCTCTTTAAAATTTCTCATTTTAGACTTCTAATTCGTGACCGAATGTTTTGCTCTATCCTCTGCGTTTCCGTATTCGTCATTGCCTCATGCATCGGGTCAGAGTTCACTCTTACGCCGCAAATCGATGACTGCGGCCCTCTGCTAGAAGCTAGTTTTTATAGTTAATAAAGTTTTAAATATGGATATTTTCGCTTCAGAAGGCCTTTATTAACCTGGAGCCACATGGATTATATTTATGATGGATGGATGTACTTTTTTGGGCTTCAAAATCTCGCCCCCTATTCACTTCCATTATAAACCTTGGAGGACTAAGGATATTTTTAAATGTATCTCCGATTGTGTTCGTCTGAAAAAAGATAGTCATATACACCTAGGATGGCTTGAGGGTGAGTAAATCATGGGATAATTTTCATTTTTGGGTGAACTATCCCTTTAAGCAGATTCAGAATGCTAATTTAGTTTCACAGAAGAGGTTTGGGACATGATATTATCATTTGCATGTGTGTCACTCTCAGACAGACCGGCCAATCAGATCTAAAGCGTTTCTCGTGTGTTTACAGAAGCTCTTTTAATCAGGTCTTGCAGGTTTCTGCTTCACTATGTGTTTATATTTGATGCCACAATATATACTGATGGATTTATCATCCGTTTGTCTTTGCTTTGTTATTGTTTTCTAGGAACAAATCTGGCCGCACTATTACATACAGCCAGTTCAAAGAAGCACTCGTGGAGCTGGCCAGGAAACGCTTCAAAGATAAGAGCAGCGAGGATGCCGCACAAGAGGTTTACAAAATGATAGAAGGGAAATCGCCCATTATATCTGGAGTCACGGTAAAGCCCAGAGCAAAAGTGCTGTTCTTTCTCTAAATTAATAAACATTTATATTCTGAAACTTTGTATTACTAGCACTTCTCACGTCTGGTTATTTCACCCCAAAATAAAAATTCTGTCATCATTTACTCACCCTCAAGTTGTTCCAAACCTGTATGAGTTTATTTCTTCTGCTGAACACAAAAGAAGATATTTTAAAGAATAAGGGGAACCAAAGCAGTTGATGGACCCCATTGACTTCCATAGTATGGGGAAAAAAATACTATGGTAGTCAATGGGACCAGAAACTGTTTGGTTACAGACATTCTTCAAAATATCTTCTTTTGTGTTCAGCAGAAGAAAGTTCATACATTCAAAAATTCATACAGGTTTGGAACAACTTGAGGGTGAGTAAATGATGACAGAATTGTCATTTTTGGGTGAACTATCCCTTCAAGATCAATTGCTTGGTGTATTCCTCATTTGGGATAAAAGCATCTGCTAAATTAATAGATGTAAATAATAGTATCATGTTTTTCGCAAACTGGGGTTTATGAGTTGATGAAAAGCTAAGAAGTAAAGACATAATTTTAAAATGGAAAAACAATCAAAACACAAATATTTTATTGGTTTACCTTGCATGTCATATGACCATTAACTGACATCAGAGAACTGTGAACATGTGAATGTGTTGTTAAATTACTAAAATATTAAATTAAAATCTCAAGGGGACTTTAATAAAATATTTTAGATCAAAGGGCTTCGGCTGACAAAAAAGTTTGGGAATCCTTGCTGTAGTATATGGATGATCTACTCACATATTTCTTTAATTGTTTATTTTAAATATACAGTATGTGAATAATTAGTGTTTACAGTTAAACAGCTAAACTGTCGGCTGATTTCTAATAATAGTGATGATTTTGAGTTATTTTTGAAAGAAAGTAATACTTTTATTCCACAAGGATGCATTAAATTGCATCAAAAATGACAGTAAATACATTTATAATGTTACAAAAGATTTCTGTTTTAAATTAATTCTGTTCTTTTAAACTTTCTATTCATCAAAGAATCTTGAAATAAATGTATCACGGTTTCCACAAAAATATGAAGCAGCACAACTGTTTTCAACATTGATAATAATAATAATAAATGTTTCTTGATCATCAAATCATCATATTAGAATAATTTCTGAAGGATCATGTGACACTGAAGACTGGAGTAATGATGCTGAAAATTCAGCTTTGATCACAGGAATAAATTACATTTTAAAAACAATATTTTCAAATACAAAACAGATATTTTAAATTGTAATAATATTTCACAATATTACTGTTTTTACTGTATTTTTGATCAAATAAATGTAGGTTTGGTGAGCAGAAGAGACTTCTCTCAAAAACATCTTAAAGCAAAATTTAAAATGGTAGTGTACATGTACAAGTTTTCACAATGTAATCTTGTTCTTCCAGATTTATTGCTTTAAATGTCTGGCTCAGAAAATGTACATTATACTGAAGGTGCATTAAAGGAATAAATCTCCCAGAAAAACTACGGCAAAAAAAGAAAATAATACAGATGGGTAAATGAAGAAAGAATTGCTGATGTTTGGGTGAACTATTCCTTTTCAAAGTTTCTTTCTTTCTCGACACACAGAGAGCCGTGGCCTCTCCGACCGTGTCCCGCTTGACTGACACCACCAAGTTCACCGGATCGCACAAGGAGCGTTTCGACGAGACGGGCCGCGGGAAGGGGAAAGCAGGGCGCGTGGAAGTGGTGGACACGTCTGGATACGTCCCTGGATACAAGCATGCAGGGTCATACGAGAAGAAGGTTCAAAAACCTCCACAAAAACCCATGTGAGATTCTCCATCCAGCAGTGAACGCGAAACCCGACTCTATAAAGCACAAAGGAATTTTCCATTTTCCATTGAGGGTACGTCTTTTTTCTGTGAATAACATTGAGTTTATGTTCCTCTTCCTTTAAGTGTTTTATTACTTTTAACTGGAACGCTGTTTACATCCAAACACCGACGTCACCAGCTGGTACGTTCCTAACAAACACGATGATGCCAAGAGAAAGACAGGATTGCACGCTCTATTAGTGAAGGTTTTTGTTGATAATCTGTCGTACATATTGACATGAAATGCATATATGAGTATTTGGCGTTTTGTGGCTTCTCTAATGATGCAATAGAATCGGGCCTGAAATATAAGTTACACGCAAACGCTTGAGCAATGCAATGCAAGTGCATGATCCCATGGGAAAGTTGAAGTTTCCTTTAAATGTTTGTGCCATTAAACAATTTGCATTATAATAGCACACAAAACTGAGCTTGCAAAACTAGAAGTGTGGTCACGTATTTTTATATTTTTCACTTATATTTTAATGCATTTGATAGACGCTTACATTGCATTCAAGGTATAAATTTGATCAGTTCATGCATTCCCTGGGAATCAAACCCATGACGTTGCTAGCGGCATGCTTGTAAAGTTTGTTTCAGGCCTAAGTTAAAAAATATATATATATTTAACTTTATATGACAGACTTATTATAAATTACACATAATTTAAAGGGGTCATGACATGGATTTTAATGTTCCTTGAGGTTCACGTGAGGTGCACACACGCAAAAAAAAAAAAAATTCAGTGATTATAATGGTTCTATTTGCTTTTGACACGACGCTCACATTCAGTATAGGCAAATGTCAGCCATTAAAGGCACAATATGTAAGATTTTTTAATTAAAATATCCAAAAACCACTAGAACAATGTTATATATTTTGTTGACTTGTGTACTTACATTATCCCAAATGTTTCCAACAATGTTTAAATCCAGAGAAATCAGCAATTTTAACCAGGACACGGACCGTGTCATTGTGTCACCTGTCAATGTCAGTTTTACTAATATCAATCTAGATTACTGCAAAGTGCAAGAAGCGTCTCATAGCAGCCACCGAGCAAACGCACAGAGTAATATTATAACACACTCAAATGTATTTAGATTGTTTTAAGCATGTAAAACGGCGCTGCGTTACCCCACATACACAACGAAAAGAGTGGAAGTGGCCGACTGCAGCAAAAGCATAATAAAAGCTCTACTGGACTCAAAATCGGTGTGTATCGCAGGTGTCCATCATTAGCATTCTCTCCAGCTCTCGACCCGTCCTGCTATATACCACCATAATGTTAGTAAAACTTTAATACATTAGCTCAACCACGAACATTATTTCTGCCCGAGTCCGTCAGATTCCTTTCCATCGGGTGTGGAGCTGAAGATGACAACTCCCATGATTCCACGCTCATTCACGGCATCATCAAGCTACGCCTTTGTTTTGAATAAGCGACCTCTAGGAGTGAAAAAATTACATATTGTGCCTTTAAGCGGCTCAACGCCAGTGGGCGGGGCCTATGGTGCGCTGGTGTAAAACTATTCGTCGATGTCTTGCTCTGGAGGCAGTCATATGCAAATGTATTTGCCCATGTGATCACACAATATCCAAACCAGCCATTTTTGAAGCTTGATTAAATAAATGCATTGTTTATAACGAGGAGGACTTTTTTAATGGATGTTTTAATAGTTCTTATATGTCAAAAGATCAAGGCAAATTTGATTTCTCATGTCATGACCCCTTTAAATAATTTGGATGCATTTGTGGCTTTTAAAACTGACTTGATTATTTTGTTCTGCATCCCCATTTAATTTACCTGTACCAAGATCATCTAGATTTTAAATTTTAAAAAAATCTATTGATTCTGTTTGAATTTTATATATATTTTATACACATCTCTATGATCTATAACTGAATGCAAAAGTCCAACCATCATAAATTGTTGCTTGATGCATAAAGAATTGACCGCTGGTGCTCAAGATTGTATATCTAGTTGTTTGGTCGATGTTTTTGTAGGTTTGACAAGTTGATGGCATAGCTAACTATGTATTTTTGATTCTAATATGAAACACTGCCTGTGTGTTTTTAATTGTGAAATGATTAACTATATTATGTAAAAGAAAACACCATCAGCAATAGGTTCAGGATTTTCTTGTCATTTCCCTATTTGCTCTGCATCACAATACCTTTGACCAGCATCATCATACCTCAATACAGACTAAATAATGTCAAACCAGCGGGGTTAATGGCTTACTGTCCTTTCAAACTCCTCTGTGTATTTTAACTAAGAGCTTTGGGTAAACAAAATGCCAAAAACAACACAAAAGTTTCTAATGATTTTTTTTAACATATATAATCAGACTCACACTGAATCTGCAGCACTGAATCAGAACAGAGTTGCATGTTCTTTAATGAAATATTTTGGCTAATGTGATCATCTTTTTGCTCTATTAGCACATTTTACCATATTTAAATCCATTATGCAGATCAGCATAGAAAATACAATTAGGTTTGCAGATTATGCCTGGGCCTGTTCATCAGCAATAGATCAAACTGCAAATGAACATATTAAGAGGAATTTTGTATTCTGCTGTGGATTTTAGTTTGAAAAGCACTGTTGTTATATTTAACATGTCATATCAAGGCACTTTGCTGTTTTTTTTAATACGTGCAGTGTTTCTGCCTACAGAACAATGTTTACAAGAGAAGTGACATGCTGTAACTAACGCTGGCATGGCATAAATGAATACATTCCCTTTACCATAACTAGTGTTCGGAATTATTTATAAACGCACTGCCATCTGAACACACTGGACAAGATCCAACCTTCAGGGTTCCCACACTTCTGACCAATGAATTTCAATGCCTTTTCCATGACCTTTCCAGTCGTTTTGTGAATACTGGATGTGGATTTAAAAAAAAAAAAAAAAAAAAAAAATCATTCCGATTCACTATTGAATCATTCTAACTGATTCACTAAAGACAACCGACTCAAAAGAATGATTCGCTCACAAATCGGACCTCATGGCTTGCGAACAAGTTTAACTCAATGCAAAATCAATATTTATTAGCTAATTTAATATTTTAAAACAGAGCATCACTAGTAAAATCTATATTCATTATATTTTCAAGACCCATTCACACCAAGAACGATAACTATAAATATAACGATAAAGATATAGTTCTAAAAATCGCTCTAAATATAAAAGAATAGCACTGTCCACACCACAGCTATAATGATAACGATATAGAGAAACAATATCGTTGGGATCACTTTCAGAACTTTTTTTTTTTTCTTCCCAGCTGTTGAACGATAAAACACTGACAGCCAATTCTTGGTGTGAACAGGCTTTAAGACCTTTTATGACGACTTTTCCAGACCTGGAAAACAGATTTGAAATCCCCAGATATTTTTACATGATCGTGGGAACCCTTTGAAATAGATGAAATTGTCCATATTTACAGAGAGAAGGGATGAGTAAGAGTGTACAGACATATTCTTCTACAGAACATCTATTTTCAGATAAGAGAAGTGGCAACGGATCATAAATGTCAAGCTCTCCTGCGGATTCTGCTCAGAAAGTGACTCATATTTATGATAATAAACCACAAATAAGTATACATGTTGTCGTATTTTATGATTATGATTTTAATGTTTCGTGTGCTTAATGCCAAATACTGTTAACCATCCATTTTGAGGAACAATACTGTCTTATTTTTTAAATAATGTTTTTTAATGTTCTACAGTATCCTGATATGCATGTCATATGGTGATGGTAAAATGATTTTAACGTGTTAGTGTTTTGTAGCATCGTATTGAATAAAAAAACAAACTGCCTGGTTCTTGTTTATTTCATTTATCCACATGAAAGCTCTGTCTGTACAGAAAACTTGCCTTGAATACTATCTCTGGTCGAACAAACACATTTGCATAAGATCAAGATGTGAATATGTGATTGATTCTCGGATGTAGGAATAAACAGAGAACATGTGAACATGTTGAGACTGTCTATAAAACAAAAGGCTTTTACATCTTTTAAAGGCCAGATTTATAATAAATTAAAACTTTCTCTTTAAATGCAGATGTCACACTGTCTACTGGAAGCATTCGCACCAATCAGCTCATTAGAGCCTCTTCCAACTGCTGCAGCAAACGCTCATTTCTGGCTATCAAAGTCCTGCAAAAAGAAAGAAATGAACAAAATTTTGTGGGTTTCATAGCTGTGTAGCATTTGGATCACCTTGACACCTACCTGTAGCTCTCTTGCTGCTCATTCGCTCCGTTTCCCTCTTGAATCGTGTGTCTTTTCACGTTCAAATCCTCAGGGACTGACTGTTCTCCTAAAAACACACCGGCACAAGCATTATCAAAGCATTTCAACAACTCTCATACTAAAACCTGAGAATTGAGGTACTGACTTCTGCTCTCCATGTTTGGGGTTTTCTTCAGATGAGAGGACAGCAGCTTCTTTTCTGCTCTGATAAGCTGTTTCTGTAAAGACACATTTTCTTCCAACACATTCTTCAGCTGCTCATTAAGGGCTGTCTGTATTAAAGACAAGAGCAGAAATGTGACGTAAGAAAGAATGAAAAATTAAAGCTCTTGTCATTATTTACTTCCAAAAAAGGACAAAAAAAAACACCAAGGTCCTCATGAATAAAACTAGTTTTACTATGCATAACATCATTTAGCATATAATTTCCATATGCATATTCCCATCCACGTGATACTAACCTGTTGAAAATATTACATACATTACATACAATGAAAATATTACATCCAGACTGTAAATGCCATTCATACCTTCCCATTACACTGCTAAAATCAATCAGTATTCGCCTTGTTTTAGAATGAAAATATCCATGTTTATATTTTTATTTTTCCGATTTATATTTTAAATTCCGATATGTGCATGGAAAATTGTGTATGCACAATTCAATGCCCATTTTGTGCGAACATACAGTGCGTGCATAATTATTAGGCAAGTTGATATTTTCAGCCACATTATACCAAGTCCAAACCACATCAATCTTAATAACTACTTTTAATTTTGTATATAATCATTTTGATATATAACTGTTGACGAGGGCTGGAAGTGAAAAACACCTTATATTCAGATGTGCATAATTATTGAGCAGGATTACTTTTACAGGTGAAATGCGCCAAAAAAGTGATTTAACTCATATTGAAAAGTCAAAAATTATTAAATGCCCATGAGAAGGATGTAATACTATAGAAATTGCAAAATTAAGGTGGGACCATTGGACAAGAAATGCTCAATGGGGCAGCAGGGTCACAAAAAAAATTAACAGGTTGAGAAGGAAAGATACTAACTGCAAAAGACCATCAGGAACCTATTAGTCTCCAGTGCCACCATTTTACAGAACTGCAAACTACCTGGAGTCTCCAGAAGTACAAGGTGTCAGGTTCTCAGAGACTTGTCAACAACAAATATATATCACTTATAAATTATATACAAAATTAATAGTAGTTATTGATGTGGTGTAAGATTGATGTGGTTTGGAATTGGTAAAATGTGCTTGGAAAAAAAAATATGATCAGAATATTGACTTGCCTAATAATACTTGCTTATACACCAGACCCCAAGACTTCTGAAGTCATACGATAGCTTTGTGTGGCATATTCACCGAAATCTCCTGAAAACATACAGTATAGCACGCAAATCATACAGACATTATTCAGTAGGCTTTTGTGAATGAGTTAATAAACTAGTTCAAAATTTAAAGGGGACCCATTATGCCCTTTTTCAAAGTCTTGATTTTGTTTCTGGGCTCTACTAGAATAGGTTTTCATGCTTAAATGTTCAAAAAACATTATTTTTCACATATTCTCCATTGTTGCAGCTCCTCTCTTCCTAGTCTGTCAGTAACGCTCTGTTTAGTTCCTGTCTCTGTGAAGCCCCTCCTTCTGAAAAGCGCAATGGGCTCTGATTGGTCGGCTGGACCAGTGTGTTATGATTGGTCAACCACTTCAATTGCAAAATGTCCCGGCCCTTACCATAACTGTGAGTTTCGACACACTACTAACTAACTTCATCAGGCCCCGCCCCTTTATTCTGAGTATGTCTTGGGCAGGAATTATTTAAATGAGGAATATTGTGACATGTTCATTCATGGAAGAAAACTCAAGACTACAATGGAGGCGTTTCAGGGAGTTCAGAAACAGTGACACTGATATAGAGAATAACTCCTGCTGGAGTGACTTTGTTACACACTAAAGAAAGTTGAAAATGTAAAAAAGCATAATAAGACCCCTTTAAGACAACACATCTGATTGAAATGATCTTACGATAGACTCCTGCGTCTGCTGAAGCTGAAGTGTGAGATCTTCAATCTCAGACTGATGTTGTTTTTCCTGTAGTTCATTCCGAGCGTTCAAGGCTTTGAGAGTCTCTTTAAGAGTTTGGATCTCCTGTTCTCCTCCCACAACATCCTGCTCCATCATGCTGAGGATCTGAACCATCTTCACTGGACATCACCGACAGAAAGCACTGGATTAGTGGGACTAGTTTACCAGTTATGGACTGGTCTTTTACGGAGAAGATCACTTACTGAGGAACGTCCTATTTTGTTGATTCTCCTCCTTCCCAGACCAGAGCTCCTCCATCATGCTGAGGAGCAACTCCATGGGCTTCCTGTAGGCGCCCTGATTCAGATCAATGAAAAAGTGTACACTCAGGTCTTTTTGTGTGTTGAGGAGTTGCAGCCTACAGAAACAGAGACCGTTACTGACCTTCTGTGGTTTGCGTCTTCTCTCTGATACCGATGGGCTTCTACCTGTGTTCTGGTAAGTTAATCTGGGAGGATGCAAGACTGGATTTGCTCTGTCTTGATGTTGGTTTCGCCATTTAATGGCTGTGCAATCATGTCCTGCAACAAAAAAATGTGCATTATTTCTATTTTCATTCACATTTATGCATTTAGCAGACGATTTTATCCAAAGCCACTTAAAATAGAGGAACAAAAACAATCACAGAGACAAAAATAATCATAATATGCAATGCCAGGTTTATAAGACAACTAAGGATTATTTAGTCAATTTAAAAGGGAATAGTCTGAAAGTAAACTATTATTAGACTAGTATTGAAGTACCCTGTGAAGCGGACCGTGTGTCTGTAGGATGTGGTGTAAAGACGTGTTCTCCTCGAACTGTACCGTGAGTCACACTCCTGACCGAATGACGGCTCTCCATGATGGGGCTCACAAACGTGACTCTATGAGAACGAACGGAAGCCTCTAATGGTGTAAATCAGAAAAAAAGATAATTATTCCACAACAGTAATGACAGCACTGAGTAGATATATGGTTAAAGGTTAAACAGCAAATCACTTGTACAACAAAATGAGAGAAATGTCACTCCTTAGTGGACATAAAGTGGAATAACAAAAAAAATATTCACCATTCTTATAATCTGAGCTCTTGGGAACAGATTCCTACATGACAGACAATTAAATAAATGATTAAATAAATAACAATAACTATATATATGTAACTGAAATAGTATTTGCAAATAATATTGTATAGACACTGATGCACCTGATTTTGTTTTGGCAACCTTTCACAGTCAGAATCATTGATTAAATGTATGATTTCGGATTCAGATGGATTTTCTAAAAAGAAAAGAAAAAAAACAAAACAATTGCCAATCACAAGCAGAGACAATATGTACACAAACAGTAAAGTTTAATACTCAGTCATGCATTAAACATGGTAAAGCACTGGTATGCGATTTGTATATATTGTCTCTCTGTATGGCTGGGTGATGTATTAAAAATTAACGATATATTGGCAATAAATACTGTTTGTCTTTTAGATTATACTGATAAAGCAAAATATATATGTGTGGTAATTATGCAGTGTTTACCCTGTAACAGATGAGGGCTGCATTTGTTCTCAGACCGGACAGAGACAGTTTGAGGTCTCTTGCTAGAAACGTCATTGAGTGCAACTTCCTCATTCCCCTCTAGAAGCGAGAGCGTCTTCATCATCTTCTGCATTGCTTTTAATCTGAGCTCACTACTTCTGCAAAACAGTGGCATAATCAATGACCTCTGAAAACTATTTTTAATAGTTTTTGTTTTGGTTAACAATAACAACACCGCATTACCTGCAAGTTGTGTCTTGTATTAAGACATGTTTCTTATGATTAGTGTCTAGATTTGACTCTGATGAGAAATGCATGAGAGCAGCCTTTCTTTCTCTGTCTCGCACTGGACGGTCATCTATAATAGAGAGGGGGAAAAAGACATTTCAATTCAATTCAAAACATTGATTTGGGCATCCCAGTCAACCTGACACAGCAACAGAGAGAAAATAGATGATGTACCAAGCTTGCGGAGTTTGGTCATTGCATGGACCAAGTACAAACGGTAGTGCGGGTGTCTCTTGACCACAGGATTCAGCCGTAAGTCCAGTTCCTTTAAATTCTGCAGCTTGTGCAGGGAAAAGACGTCCTGTAGAGACGCCAGTCTGTTGTAGTACAGATTCAGTCTCTCCAGCATTTCCAAATGCTCAATCCCCTGCAAATATCAGCATAACAGATATGCAACAGCATTCACCTCTCTGTAAGTTTTGATTTACTGTCAGTGGTTGCTAATAACAAGTACTTAATGTACAGTCAATTAGAAACTTTCACTTTAATCACACACACATATACACATATATATACGAATACATTATCTACTGACGTTTCTATAATATATAGTAATGAGTAATGTTAATGAATTAACATAACATATATACATATATATATATATATATATACATACATACATAATCTTTACCTGAACTGTAACCAGTGCATTATGTGAAAGATCCAGTGTTTTCAGACGCACAAAGTTTTTTAGGGATGTTCCTAAGTGACAGATTTTCCCTTCATATGTTCCTGGAAGAGTCAATGATCGGACGTCCGCTGCCAAAAATTATTCAAAATATTAGTTTATCAAATTGTGACTATATATTAGACTATATAATGTAAATATCAATCTATTTTTTGTTTACCTAAGCAACTGTGTTGAAGGTTCAGTTTCTCTCTGATCCATTGCTCTGTTATGGTCAAACCGTCTACCGCCATTGTTTTGAAGCTTTAACTCGCAGTGCGCATGAGCAGCACCAATGACTGGCTTATGAATATTAAACACGTAATGTTACGCAGGCCCGCCTGATTTGCTGAAAAACAGACGTTGGTGAATTAGCCAATCATACTTTGGTAAAGACTTACTTTATTAATATTAATTACGTATCGTGTTTGAACGTTTGAGGGTTACCGAGCAACAGCCGCAGTATGATTAATATGATTTATGATTAGTCTTTCGACCCAGGACGCCGTCCAGAAATATATTTCATCAAAGGACATATTCATTTAACAGATTAGGATTTCTCTGGTAAAGTGCTCAACTGAGAAAGTATATGTTTGCGTATCACCCTCTGGTGGCAAATCAACGCCAACTCAGGGCAGTTTTTCCAAAACAAACCACAAATAATGACGGCAATCAACATCAAAGCATACATATAAAAATAATTTTCTGTTTTCGATCTATGAATATATGAGATCCGTAATCCACAAAGGCAGCAGAATGCGTTCAAAACTACTGGATGTGAGCATGTATCTTACTAGTATATTGTAGAATCTTAATTAGTAGTAATTAATATGTATTTTAATTCTCAAAACGGTATGAAATTTTATAGAATTATAGCAAACATTGCCACTCGATTCTTTTGTGTCATACTGTTGTTTTTCCAGAAGGGGCGCTAAAGGGCTCAGATTCCGAATTACATATTGAGCCACATTCGATTCTCAGCACGTTATGTATTATTGTAGATGTTTATAGTCTAAAAAGTATAACTGTTTAAATCTATTAATTATACGTTACTTGACATTAAAATGAAAATCCACCTCAGCAATTTCTACAAATTTATTTAGTAACGACATCCTTTTTATGTGATCACAAACGACTCTGATTGGTTCATCCTGGCCAGCGCTGAGCAAAGGAACACATAACACGTGACACCCGTGTGCTTCAATAATTTTTTACTTTTTTATTTAAATGTAATATATGTATATATATGTTTTATGATATATTAATATATTGTATTAATATAATTTATTATATATTATATTATATATGTATCATATACAATAAACACAATATCTTATTTACCTGTATAGTAAATTATTGTATATGTATTATTCGCACTCATACTCATGCCATATTTTTCATTTAAAATGTAATTTTAAATGTACACTTATAATTTGAGCCCCGCCTACTTTGACATCCCTGTTTGACGTAGTTTGCCATTCTTCGCGTTTGTGATGCAGAAACAGCAGTGAGCAGCAGCAGCATCCACACCGATCGCAGGTGCATTCATCTCCAGCACTGTCTCCTCTCTGCTGGGTAGGATGACACGATGGCTCGCAGGAGAGATGATGATGATGAAGATGACGGACACAAGCTGATAGAGGAGGATGATGATGCGCATCCCATCATGAACAGTGAGGATGAAGATGCACTGTCTCTGGACGAGATTTTACATCTATACAAGCAGCCCATCAACGAGGAGCAGGCGTGGGCTGTGTGTTACCAGTGCTGTCGCTCTTTTTTGGAGGACAAGGACGGTTCCAGAGGCTCTGCTGGTGCCGGAGGACCGGGAGATGTGAGGATTTATAAAGACGGAGCGGTGCGGTTACATTCTGGAGACCGATCAGGTGACAAATCAACACCTTCCGCGTCCATTACACACATCGGCATGTGCATTTCTATATATGACACATGTTAATTGTTATTCATTTGCGTGCATGGGAACATCTTTTATATGTTTGCATTTTATCCCTAGTGTTCTGCATCACAAAATGCACAATATTGAGTGATCACCTTATTCTCAAATTTGCATGTGAAATGTTTTGCAATTGTGTCATGCTCCTCCTAATATCTTATATTTCACATTTCTTTAGTTTTTGCATTTTGACATCACTGATCTGTTATGTAACCGAGAATGATTGAGATTGTGAAATAGGCCTTTATCAGCAGGCCAGTAGGATACAGTCAGTGGACTAAATTGAAAACCATGCATGCATGAGTCTAAAATAAACACAAGACAGCTTAAATGAAGCATAAATAAGTTGTGTTCACAGTCACTGTTGTTTACAGTTATAGATGCTCCCTGATGCACATGCTGATAAACACAATATAGAGCTCAGGGCCTGGGAAATTTCATATTCATATTCTTTTTGAGTGCAAAATGTCATTTCACTACATGTTCAAATGAATTATGTATGCTATGTCATGCATATTTTGACATAATGCTCTAAAATGACCCATAAGCCCATGATTTCTGGTATTAGGATTTGTATTTGGGGTGTGTATAGGGTTATTATAGTTAACTAAAACTAAAACTATTAAAAAATGTGAACTGAAAAAAAACAAAAAACATATAAAAGAACATAAACTTATTTTATTTCAGCTAGTTGCCAAGGCAGCATATCTAATTTTCATCTAGTTTAACTTGATGTACTAAAATAACAAAAACTAAAACGGAATGAAATACAACTTAATAAAAAATATTGTTTTAAAAAAACTAATAAATTTATAAAAACAACAAAATTGCTTTAACTTTAAATAAAATGAAAATGGAAAATATAAAAATTAAAATTAATTCAAAATATTAAAGGGTTAGTTCACCGCAAAATGAAAATTCTGTCATTAATTACTCACCCTCATGTCGTTCCACACCCGTAAGACTTTTTAAAATTAAGATATTTTTGATGACAGAAATAATGCTGTCAGATTTCCTTCCATTGACTGCCTTTGTAATTACCACAGATCAATGTTTACATGCGAGTAAAAGTTAAATCTGTTCGTCATAACAAGCGATCAATTCTCTTCAGAAAATTTGGACTAAACCAGCTCGATTCATATGGATTAATTTTCCGAACTCTTTATGAAGCTTTTTAAGTGTCAAAGTGGAAGTTGCAAAGGCAGTCAATGGAAGGAAATCTGACAGCATATCAAAAATATCTTCATTTGTGTCCTGAAGAAGAACGAAGGTCTTACGGGTGTGGAACGGCATGAGGGTGAGTAATAAATGACTGTATTTTAATTTTGGGGTGAACTAACCCTTTAATAAAAGCTATAATATCTCAGTGATATTAAAAGCACCTGTGAATGGAGAATGAGGTTAATATCTTTTTAGTTCAAGCCCAGGTAAAGGCCTTGCGTTATCCCCAATGCTTTAATTGTTTCACATGTTAAAATGCTGCTGATAATAATGAAATATGCTCACTGTGCAGCTTATCCGCAGTTTAAAAGATTAACATATTTGTTACCATTCCAGAGGATTACATTATTGCTCAGAAGTTTTTAGAAGATTAAAATATCCAAAAACCACTAGAACAATATTATATATTTTGTTGACTTGTTTATTTACATTATCCCAAACGTTTCCAACAATGTCTAAATCCAGAGAAATCAGCGTCGCCTATCAATGACATCATATCCGCGCTACCTTCGATTTCCAGTTTTACTAATATCGATCTAGATTACTGCAAAGTGCAAGAAGTGTCTCATAGCAGCCACCGAGTGAACGTACAGAGTAACGTTATAAGTTTCAACACACTCAAATGAATTGTATGATTGTTTTAAGCATGTAAACCAGCGCTGCGTTACCCCACATACACAACGAAAAGAGATGAAGTGGCCGACTACATATTAAGCATAATAAAATCTCAGCTGGGCTCAAGATTGATGTGTATCGCAGGTGTGTATCATTAGCATTCGTTCCAATCCCACGTCTCTCGACCCATCCTGCTTCATACCACCGTAATGTTAATAAAACTTTAACACATTAGCTCATCCATGAACATGATTTCTGCCCGAGTCTGTCGGATTCCTTTCCATTTTTTTTTTCCAGTTTGCCTTTTAATATTAAGTGCTACTGTCATTGCTTTCATAGTGTCAAGATCAATATGTCTTGTGGAGAAAGCAGGTTCAAGTTGCTTTGTCAAAAGTGCTGGTGATAAACTTGTTTCTCATTCGCTGTCGACTGCAGAATCAGCGGAGAGATCTGTTTCTTTGCTGACTTTGCCTTGTCCAGAGATTAAGTGGATTTCAGAATCATTATCATGTGTTTTTGCATGTTCAATCAAAGCCGACTGACATTATCTGATCCACTCAGGTTGACAGCTGTTTTAGAGTTAATAGTCATCAGATGCATAAAGAATATGTGTATCACATTTGCAGTCTTCAGTGTGTTTTATGTAAGAACAAACAGCACTGCAGACTGTCCAGTCAATTACATAACGGATGTGAAGTGAGTGTTGTAAGCTGTCGTCTGACTGTCATCTCTTCTGTTCTCCCATAGGTGTGCGTAATCCCATCCGATCATCAACACAGGTGAGTGATGAAGCTCATTCCTCATGACAGCATGAAATGTGTTTGTTAAGGGTTAGTTCACTTCAGAATTATAATTTCCTGATAATTTACTCACCCCCATGTCATCCCAGATGTTTATGTCTTTGTTCAGTCGAAAAGAAATTAAGGTTTTTCAGGAAAACATTCCAGGATTTTTCTCCATATAGTGGACTTCAACAGTTACCAACGGATTGAAGGTCCAAATGTCAGTTTCAGTGCAGCTTCAAAGAGCTCTACATGATCCCAGACGAGGAATAAGGGTCTTATCTAGAGAAACCATCGGCCATTTTCTAAAAAAAAACAAATGCTCGTCTTTCACTCGCTCTGCGATGCACCACGCATTACGTAATCATGTTGGAAAGAAATTGACATTGAGTTTTTCGCGCTACCGCGGTACTTCAGCCTATGTCACGCGTGACCTTTCCAATGTGATTACGTAATGCGTGGCGCATCGCAGAGCTAGTGCAAAATGAGCATTTTTGGTTAAAAAGTGTATAAATTTTGTTTGTTTTTTAGAAATAATTTGTTTTTTTAGTGTATAAATATTGTTTTGTTTTTTGAAGCTGCACTGAAACTGCAATTTGAACCTTTAACCCGTTGGTAACTGTTGAAGTCCACTATATGGAGAAAAAACCTGGAATGTTTTCCTCAAAAACCTTCATTTCTTTTGACTGAAGAAAGAAAGACATAAACATCTTGGATGACATGGGGGGTGAGTAAATTATCAGGAAGTGAACTAATCCTTTAATTGTGTCGCCCGTCTGTAGATATGGCTTAGATCTCTCCTTTCCAGTATTAGTTTTATTTATATACTTTTATAATTTTTAATAATATTAATAATAATTTAATAATACATCTAATATTAAATTGTATTCATATTTATAGCTTTAAGTTTTCATTTTAATTTTAGTTAAATTTTTAGTATTTCTGTTGTGCTTTTGTCATTTTTTTTTAAATATTACTTTTTAGGTTTAATTTATTTTTATTTTTTTATTTCCAGTTAGTAATTTATTGCTTCAAATTAGATTAGAAATGTTGCCTAAATATGTTAAGGTTTTTTGTCTAATTTTTATATTCTATTTTATTTCAACTTTTTTAATAGTTTAATAATGAAAAAGCTGCTCTATTTAACACAGTATCTCCTGCAGCTTAGAGACATTTGCAGGCACATCTGTGTTCTTGTAAATTCAGATGTGAGCTTTCAGCACCAGGTCATGTTTTCTGCTCTCTCTGGTCTCTCTGTCCAGCTTGTCATTCCACAAGTTCATTAATTTGATGTCAACAGCTGGTGACATTTTAAAGGCCAATTAGAGACATATAGACCCGACAGATCACTGTTTGCATCCCAAGAATCTTTGACCTTTCAGGTTTATGATGTGTAGAGTAGATCGACTAGAGCTGACTGTGTGACGGACTCTCACTTGACTATTATTTAAATATGCATGTAACTCAACTTAATTCAGTCGCTGTGAGTCAGTGGCCGATTGTATTCATGGTACAGCTATTTTTTTGTTGAACATTCATCACATTTGGAAATGAAAGGTTCTTAGTCTCATTTGATTATTTTCTCTTTATATGGAACTCAAGCGAACAAACATTGCTAATATATATTGATCATTCAGCAAAATCTCAATAGCTACTGTATGTTTCCATCCACCTATTTTTATGCGCAAAACACTGGATGGAAATGCCAAGATGTTCATAAATTCTAAAAATGCTCATAAAAAATGTATGTGCTCAATTGTGTCGGATAATTATTTATCTGATAAGAAGACATGCACACAAACTATGATGGAAACACATTTACAAAATAAATCCCCAATTGCAGCAACTTGATTACAGATGTTTGATGCCAATTTTCCAGGAAGTGATGATTTTGTTCTCTTGAACACACGGGATGGAAACGCTGCTTTATTCACAAATGTTTTATGCGACATTCCAATTTTGCTCTTAAGTTAAATTTACAACTTGGCATGAAAACATAGCTAATGTAGTTTATAGACTTAGTGTCCTTATATAATGTGAATAATTGTCACTTTAGTATTAGCAACTGTCCCTGACAGAAGCACTGACAGGTCTAGCACTGCAAGCTGGTGGATAAGGACACACTCTCACACACACACACACACACACACACACACACACACACACACACACACACACACACACAGATTTGCAGTCTACAGCAAACCCATTTTACAGTTTGTGTATATGAGACTCACTCCATAGTCAAATCCTTGTTAAGCAGCTTTCCAGAAGCGATGAGTTCCCGCTGCAGAGCTCTAACAGCCTAAAAGAAGTGTTCAGAGTTTTGTCCAAGGCATTTAATAGCAAGCAAACTAGACATCCACAAGCAGAACTGTGTATTTTCTGTGTTTGGTTGCATTTCATTTCTCTGTCTGTTCTAGTTGGCAAGAATAATCTGCAGACTGGATCAAACTTTATGCGGAGAGTCATTGTGATAGTCTAGTTGTTGTGTGCAGTGTAAATTAAAGTCATCATGAAACGGAAGTTGCAATCATCTTTTTTTTCCCAATTGTGACGTATATCCGAGTGAAACGGCTTCTCGAACAAGAACAAATGTAGGGCGGGGCTTGATTTTGTCCATTGGTAATTGGTTGGATGGTTGTGGTTTGCTATTGGTGGATCTCATGTGATTGACAGGTTGCCCTGCCCTCACGCCAGTAAATGCATCATAAGAGAAGAGAAGAGATGTCGCTGCAAGATGGAGGGGAAGTTATTTTGATAAAAGATTATGAGGCACATGAATAAAAAAAATGATGTGCACGAATAAATAATTTCTAATAAATACTGCTATATTCCATAAATAAAACTGTCAATTTTGATTTCATGGTGACCTTAAAGCCCTGTAGGTGTGTATTGATGTTTGCACCCGCCAGTTGTATAAATTGCTTGCCTTAAAAAGGTAAGACTGATTAGCCCTAAATAATTGCTAGTTGGTCAGACTAGTTCTTAAGACACAGTCTTAACTTAGTGGCGATGTTTATGCAACTGAGATCCAGTTCCTGTCCTTCAGTGACTCTGTGCTTTTGGTTATTTTCATTTGTTTAGACAAAACATCAGTTCAATTACTTCAGTCGTGGTCATAGCACTTATTTTCTTTATGAGATTCTCAGGGTTAATGATCAGTTTTTAAACTGAAGATATTGTTACCCAGTAATTTTATTCATGGAGGTAATGGGCTGCTAGACATCACAAGAATCTGTCGGTAAACTGTTTGGGTCTGATTAACATCACAGAGATTATTAACAAAGCGCTCTTCATGACATGGACAGAAGCTGCTGTATTCATGTATTTGAATGTATTTCGAATGCATGAACTTATAAAGTTTTGCTTTGGATAAAAGGGTCTGCCAAATGCATAAATATGAGTTATATGAGTTTTGATCTCCGGTCTCTTAAAAATATAGGTTCCAAAAGGGGGTTTTCAGAGCGGTGCCATAGAAGAACCATTATTGGTTCCCCAAAGAACCTTTCAGTGATCAGTTCTGAACCGAATCATTTTTTTTCTTAGTATGAAGAAAATTTTAAAAATCTAAAGAACCTTTTTCCACTATAAAGAACCTTTTGTCCAATGGAAAGGTTCCATGGATGTTGAAGGTTCTTCATGGAACCATCGATGCCAATAAAGAACCTTTATTTTTAAGAGTCTAAGGGCAACAGATTTTACCATTAAGTCATGTGGAAAGATAGACACATGCTGAAACTAAAATACTCAAAGTAACATCTTTATTATATTCTAAGGGTATGTTTACACCACAACAATGTACGATAAACTGAAAAGTTTTTCCTTTGCGTACAGAAGACAGTGTTGTCAAAACGATCCCTGTTCACACGGATCAGCAAAAACAACTAAAAACGCTGTATTCTGCTGCCAGGCCAGTAGTTGGCGATGTCACTTTGTAAAGAAACACACTTAATACACATGCGCATGATTTTCACAAATTTTAATTTCTGTAGTTTACATGAAGACGATAATGGTATCTTTTCAAAAACTTGCACTTTGAATACCATTTTCAAAAGTTTGCGTTTTCAAGCCCCAAAAACGCTGTTGTTGTCTAAATGTCCAAGCCACATAAAAAGTTTTACGTTTTTTGTTAAAACCAGTGTTATGTAAACAGCCCCTAATCCATGGGTAAATCTCATCAAGAAAAGACCCTGAGAATCTAATAAAGAAAATAAGTGCCCTGACCACGAGTGAGGTAATGAAGAGCAACTGATATTTTGTCTAAACATGATAATAACCAAAAGCGTTTAGCTCCAACCCTAATCAAACACACCTGAAAAATCAAGGTCTTCAGGATCACAGGCAGGTGAGTTTGATAAAGGTAGGAGCGAAACTGCTGGAAAGTGGACCTCGAGGACTCAAGAGTTGAGAACCCCTTCTAAACCAATGTAAAGACAAATGTATTTGTGATGCTCATTGGTAGGCTATATGTGAGTGCTTGTGATAGCTAGTTTTAATGAATAAATCCAATTCATTTTTCATGCACACATTCGAAAGTTTGGGGTCAGTAAGAATATTTTTTTAAAGAAATGAATACTTTTATTCAGCAAGGATGCATTAAAGGGTTAGTTCACCCAAAAAATGAAAATTCAGTCATTAATTACTCACCCTCATGTTGTTCTACACCCGTAAGACCTTCGTTCATCTTCAGAACACAAATAAAGATCTTTTTGATAAAATCCGATGGCTCAGTGAGGCCTGCATTGTCAGTAAGTTAATTTACACTTTCAATGCCCAGAAAGCTATTAAAGAAATATTTAAAACAGGTCATGTGACTACAGTGGTTCAACCTTAATGTTATGAAGCGACGAGAATACTTTTTGTGCGCCAAAAAACAAAACAAAATAACGACTTTATTCAACGATATCTAGTGATGGGCAATTTCAAAACACTGCTTCATGAAGCTTCGAAGCTTTACTAATCTTTTGTTTCGAATCAATGGTTCGGGGCGTGTATCAAACTGCCAAAGTCACGCCCCCCAGTGGTGAACCATTGAAATTTCGAAACACTTTGACGTAACGTAGCCTCGTTTACTGAAATCATGTGATTTTGGCGCGCCGAACCACTAACTAATTAACCCTTTAAATTGGTCAAAAGTGAGAGTAAAAACATTTATAATGTTGCAAAAGATTTTTCTTTCAAATCAGTGTTGTTCTTTTGAATTTTCTATTTCTCAAAGAATCCTGAAAAAAAAAGTATCACATTTTCCACAAAAATATGATGCAGCACAACTCTGCATCATGTTTCTTGAGCAGCAAATCAGCATATTAGAATGATTTCTGAAGGATCATGTGACACTGAAGACTGGAGTAATGATGCTGAAAATTCAGCTTTGATCACAGGAATAAATTACATTTTACAATATATTGTAATATATAAGAAATATATAATATATAAGAAAACAGCTCTTTTAAATTGTAATAAAATTTCACAATATTTATGCCCTGAAATTCAGTGTGGGATTGTGTGTTTTTATTCAGCAATGCAAATGTAACTGTGTTTCAGTGTGAAATTGAACCAAACAAGGACTGTTAAATTGTCAGCTGATTTTTATTCACATTCATAACTAACTGTCTTTACTGAATAGACCTCATCTCTGTTCTCTGTATCTAGTGGGTCTCAACTGGTGGGTCACAGCCCAAAAACTGGGTCACGCAACTGTTCTGATTTATCCGTTCATACAAGCGAGAAGAAAATATATTTTGTTGATGATGTCAAAGGCTGTGAATCCAGTCAAACGCTACAGTATTTTGGTTCAAATCCGACTGTAATGTGATGTGAACTCATCATCAAAACAACAATGAACAAAAAATTATTTTTCAAAGTTGTCAATAATACAAAGATTATTGGATTGCATTTTACAATAAAATTTCAGTCTTTCTACTTCAAAATTTCTTGTTTAATTCAATGTGTTCCTTGACGTTTCTTCGTAATTATTTGTGAAATTTACTAGCAATTTCTAAGTCAAAATTGTTTCAGAGTAAATCCTAAATTTTTTTTTTTCCCTGTGTAAAAGGTAAAAGGAAATACAGCCCAGGCTGTATTAAACACAGGTTACAGGTTTGGTTTGTGAAGTAAAGTCAATAACCACTGCTGTATCCTGTAAGGGCATGTGTGTTATTAGAAACCCAACCGGTTTTCATTGACGCCTTACCAGTTTACAGCTGTTGTAACAGGCGTTACACAATGTAAATAGACTAGTTTCGCCATATCAGGTCACAGAGAAAGTTTCACCCTGTCAGTTCAGCCCCAGGATTGACTGTTAGAAAACTTGAGACCTGCTGCTGTTGGAGCCATCAAGGTTCTTGTGGCACGAAATGTATTTAGTTTACATTCAGATTTGAGGAGGTTTTACATTTTAATCTGCTGTGTCTGTTTCTTGTGTCTCAAATCCCTACTTCAGTATTACGTGCACTTCCCACGGAGACAAAATACTTCCAGTGGACTAAAATCCCTAGAAATTTCCTGGAAGTATTGTCAAGATATTATATAAGTTATATTCTCTGAAACAAGCCTCGATATGTCATGCAAGTAAATCTTTTGAAGCATGTTCAGATATTTTACCGAAACACAAGGCAAACATACTAATTAATAAAATGTTTTTAAACATTTAAATATAATTGCTGTTAATGACTCTTTCGGTCGTGCTGTTTGTGTCTTTGTGCTGCAGCTGATCGAGTCTCTGGGCATCATGATCTATAAGGCTCTGGATTACGGCCTGAAAGAGAACGAGGAGCGAGAGCTGAGCCCGCCGCTCGAGCAGCTCATCGACCTCATGACCAATGTGGGCGACACAGAGAGCGACTCCTGCCCCGATGAAGGCTACGCCGCCACTGAGGAAGAGGAGGATGACCAGGAGGGGAATCCCACCCACCCCTGCCGTATCCGTGGATTCCGTGACATCATCAAGGTATTATAAACAGCATCAACAGTCTATAGAGTTTGACTGTGTTTTGAATGTATACTAACACTGTGTCCTAACCAGACGCGATGCGATAAGATTAGTAAAATTCATAAATATTACACAATTTAAACATTATTTAAAGTACATACAGAGTGACTGAACCAATCTTTGTTATAGAATACACTTATTTGTGCGCATTGAGTTGACAGTTTGAACGTTCTTGTGCCCATTTATTTATTTTCAAGATCTGAGGTGAATTAGCAAGTGTTGTTTTCATTAAAGCTAAAAAGCTGGGAACACAGAACGATATTCAAACTCACGTTAGGCGCTTTTAACATTAAATAAAGCACATGAACAGTACCTGATATTATCATTGCCATACTTTGTGTTGCTGTTCCAGCTGCAACGTCGTGGAGAAATAGAAACCATTTCTAAAATAGAATATAATGTTTAAATGGTGTAATATTTATGAATTTTACTATGTACTTGCCCATTTTATTGTGTCTGCTGTGCTCTTGCCTAGAGAGCCCGCCCACACTCTCTTCTGATTGGCTGTGGTTTTTGATTGATTTTATCGCTTCTCATTGTCACGTCACGTCTAGTGTGGACAGTCAAATTGTTTGTCGCTGGAATCTTATGGCATCGCGTCTGGTTAGGACACGGTGTCACAATTATTTTTTTGAACAATTGATTAATATGCTTGTGTGTGCAAAAATGGTTTAAAGGGGTCCTATTATGGACGATGCACCTCCACGCTGACATCTTGTACTGATTTGGGACTTGAGTCTGCGCAGTAGTGAACTTAAGACCTGATTTTGCACAATAGTGAGCATGAATTGGAGTCGCACGCTATCAAAGCCCCGCCCACACGCTCGCAGAATCAGATTCAGTCAGTTCACTGCAGAACAACTCATTATGTTGGTGTGAAATAAACAGTTATGGAAATGTAGAAATTAAAGTTAAAGTTCCAATCTCCTTCCGAAAATCCCCAAAAAAGTCAGTTGGTGCCTTAGTGACTACTTAGCTCAGAGAAGCTGTCGATCACAGCTGTCAATCATGACGTCACACCCCTGTTTTTATAGCATCAAATAACTTACTAAAAACCAAACTTATTTAAAAAAAAAAAAAAAAAAAAAAAAACGAACACTTGAACTTACATCAATGTGATAAAAACTACATAAAATGACAGAAACCATCTTTGGAAAAAAATTATTTGAAGTGTAATTTAATTGTTTAGTTTGTCCCACGTCCCATTACATTACATGGAGAGGTTGGGGTTTATGACCTATACTGGGACCAACCACCAGGGGGCGATCGAGATGCGGGACATTTCCAAAACACTAATAAATTCTATGTAATAAATTCTATGTTGAATCAAATATAATATTTCATTTCATAATATTTCATTTTAAAGCTACTTTTTGTAATGTCTATTTGATGCTTTTCCCATTTAACACAATAATGACTTTAAATTATCTTTTGGGGGTAATTTCTCAGCAAAATTTGATGTGCGATTAATTTGTGATTTATTAGGTTAAAACGAATTTAAAATGAATTAGGTTTTGACTTTTAGCAACAAATATTGCTTATTAATGTAAATGATTGCACTTCATATCTTACTTAAACACTTTTTACTTTTACTTAAAGTTGTGACACTTGTAATGGCGACAGCAGCATTACATGTTTTGCATAACAAAAATGCATACATTATGCAAATATATAAATGTTATATATATAAATAGTTGTATGTTCATATATATATATATATATATATATATATATATAATGTGCGTGTGTGTGTGTGTTTGTGTGTGTGTGTGTGTGTGTGTGTACTTTGAAGTGCCTTTACTGACTAATCTTTTAATTATTTATTTAAATTTTCATTTGATGGATTTGTTGTTGCCGCCCTACACATGATCTCAGTAGGTTACTTGTGATTATAGAATATCAGGATGAAATGTGCGGTATATAACCAGAGCTCACTGCATGAGATACTGTATCCCACAATGCAATGCACGCAACCTTTCATTGTGGGCTGAGCTATTTTTACTGGTACACATTCATTCATTCACATATTTTTATCACATGTCTGTTGTGGTAAATAATCTGGTCACAGTGAGGGCATTTATAATCAAGGATTTAAGTGCCATGTTGATGTTTTTGTTGCACTAATGGGCTGCAAAATGCACAGACTGCTGCCAGTATGAAGCCAAGAGTGACTCACCACACCTTCTGTCCATTTATTTCATTTATGAGACATTTGTATGCCGCAATACAGATTAATGCGTCTCCTTCTGACCTGTCCTCATGTTCAAAACATGCATTGTGTATTCCCAACACGGACATGTGATGAATAATTGAATGTGTACTTTATTATAGTGTGAATGTAGCTGAATGAATTGCCCTCTTCACTGTCTCTAGCTGTGCACCCTTCACCTGGCCACCCCAGCGGATGCGCCCAATCACTACCAGGCCGTGTGTCGAGCTCTTTACGCCGAAACCAAAGAGCTCCGCACCTTCCTGGAGAAGATCAAGAGTGCAAAAGAGGTGAGAGGTTATACTTCCTCCCAAAATCAAGCCAAATTTCTTATTTGTATGTTGGGTTGACCTGGACATGTTCTTGATATTCATCCCATTCTCTTCCCAGAAGACATATGATTATACAGTTGTGGTCAGAATTATTGGTACCCTTGATAAATATGATCAAAGATGACTGTAAAAATAAATCTGCCTTGTTTATCCTTTTTTTTTTTATCTTTAATTCATAAAATTAGCAAAAATATAACCTTTCATTGAAGGAAAAGAATTGAAAGTGGGGGGAAAATCACATTATGAAAAAAATGTTTTTCTCTAAAACACGTTGGCTATAATTATTGGCACCCTTTTATTCAATACTTTTTGCAACCTCTTTGCCAAGATAACAGCTCTGAGTCTTCTCCTATAATGCCTGATGAGTTTGAAGAACACCTGACAAGAGATCAGAAACCATTCCTTCATGCTGAATCTCTACAGATCCTTCAGATTCCCAAATCCATGTTAGTGTTTCTTCTCTTCAGCACTCATTTTCTTTAGGGTTCAGGTCAGGGGACTGGGACGGTCATGGCAGAAGCTTCATTTTGTGCTCAGTGACAATTTTTTGTGTTGGTTTTGATGTTTGTTTTGGATCATTGTCCTGATGGAAGATCCAACCACGGCCCATTATTGGATTTCTAACAGAAGTGGTCAGGTTTTGATTTTTTATCTGTTGGTATTTGATAAAATCCATGATACCATGTATCTGAAGAAGATGTCCAGGACCTCCAGCAGAAAAACAGGCCCACAACATTAAAGATCCAGCAGTATATTTAACCGCGGACATGGGGTACTTTTTATCCATGTGTGCACCAAACCCATCTGGTGGGTTTGCTGCCAAAAAGCTCTTGTTTTAGTTTCATCTGACCATAGAAGCCGGTCCCGTTTGAAGTTCCAGTCTTGTCTGACAACTGAATATGCTGGAGATTGTTTCTGGACGAGAGCAGAGGATTTTCCTTGAAACCCTCCTGAACAACTTGTGGGGATATAGGTGCTGTTTGATAATATTTTTTAGGCTTTCTGAGACTCAAGACTCAACTAATCTCTGCAATTCTCCAGCTGTGATCCTTGGAGAGTCTTTGTCCACTCAAACTTTCCTCCTCACTGCGCATTAGGATGATTTAGACACACGTCCTCTTCCAGGCAGATTTGTAACATTTTTAGTTGATTGGAACTTCTTCATTATTGCCCTGATGGTGGAAATGGGGATTTTCAGTGCTTTAGCTATTTTCTTACAGCCACTTTCTATTTTGTGAAGCTCAACAATCTTTTGCTGCAGATCAGAACTATATTCTTTGGTTTTACTCATTGTGATGAATGATTACGGGAATTTGGCATTTGTGTTTCCTCATGTTTATACTCCTGTGGAACAGGAAGTCATGGCTAGACAATTTCATGCTCCAAGTCACCCTGGTGTGCTAAAAAATGTAAATATGAATGGGAATAATATGTTTTACTCATAAAAAATTCTAGGGGTGCCAATAATTGTGGCCAATGTGTTTTGGAGAAAAACATTTATTTCATAATGTGATTCAATTCTTTTTTTCAATGAAAGGTTATATTTTTGTTAATTTTATGAATTAAAGATCAAAAGGATAAACGATGCAGATTTATTTTTATAGTCATCTTTGATCATATTTACCAAGGGTGCCAATAATTTTGACCACAACTATATCTGAGGCAGTGTTATTTTAGTATTGTTTATATACTATTATAGTTTTTAGTAATAATTTGAATTGGCTTTTATTTTCATATTTTCATAGTTTTTATTTTATTTTTAATATTACTGTTTAGTTTTCATTTATTTTTCCTTCCATTTTGGTTTTGGTTCATTTGTAGTTTTTATTTATTTTCAGTTAGTTATTTTAGTTTTTCATCTAATATTTATATCAGTGTTATTTAAGTATTATTGATATACTATTATAGTTTTTGTTAATATTTTGAGTTTTAGTTTATTTAGGTTTACTTTAGTAGTTCAAATTAAACAAAATAAATATATTTTATATATTTATTTATTTTATTTCAAGCAATGAAAATGATTTCTTGTGGTTTTGGTTTTAGTATTAGTTAACAATAACCCATTACCTGATATATATATTTTATTTTATTTTAGCTTTATTTCAATTTACAAAAATGTTTTTAATATTTTTGTCAATCATAATAACCCCAATCTGAGGTTTGATATTTTTGCTCTTGGTCTCATAACATGATTTGTGATTGAATAAATGTAATGATGTCATACGTGGAGGAGGGTCGCTGCTGGTTTTACTGCAGGCGGTTAAACACTCTGACCTTAGACGTTACGGTGACATTTCCATGTTTCCTTTGATTGTGCCCTTTATTATGTATCAGCCAAATAACATGGCTTATATAAAACTGTCTTAGGGAAACATAAAACCCAGACCTGGAAGAGATGGAAATTTGTTTTATTTTGTGTCAGTTGATCTCATTTCACATGAGAAGAGGGTGTTTACAGAGTCTTAAAGGCACAGCAGCAAAAAAAAACAGCCCGAGAGAGGATGGACAGTGGTCTTGAAAAACGAGGATATGACTTCTTTAAAGCCTGCCTTCAAGTCCTAAAGGTGTCTGCTTTGTTTATGTGCTTCAGGCTAATAATGTCAGCTCTGAATCATCATTCACTGTATTCCACTCACAGGAAAATCCGTGTCTGCTGTGGCTCTACAGCACCTTTTTGTCGGGTTTTGAGTGTAAGATGAGACGAGCTGATCCGCCTTCACAAACCGTCTCCCTCTGTGCTCGTTCCCATGAGGGTTTACTGTTACTGCACTGTAAAGCCTTTTATTTCCAAACTAAAGCTGGGATACGGTCATTGTGACGCCACCATTTGGGCTCAGCCGCAGAGGGAAATGACTTAAAATAAAATGATGCATAGTACAGACAGAACTAAACATGCATGGCAAGCAAATATGAGCAAGTTGTGTTGTCCTGTTCTGTTTTAAAGGGAAATCAGTGAAAAATCACAGGTATTATAGCAAATATATATATTTTACTCGCCTATAAATTCATAACTTCCAGAAAACAAATGTGCATATGCAAAAGGCATTAAAAATAATGTCACAATGCAAAAAAAATCTCTAAACGGGCTTCATTTTCCTTATGCAAAATGCAGTTTCCTATTTCATTCTTTTGACTTTGGGGTGAAATATGTTTCGTGAGATTCATCATATTGTTAGGTGTAATAACAGACAGTTGCAGTCACATACTGCCGCATCTATAGATTCTAGAAGATTCTGCTTAACTCAGCTGCTGTCTGAAGTATTGTATCTCCCTCTGATTGGACAGAACCTGCGTAAGATGGAGGGAGACACCGTTGACGAACCTGGCAGGGAGCTAAACGAGCTGCAGAATGCTGATTGGGTAAGTGACCTGCCCTTCAAAGAATGGAGACATTTGATTGGCTCTATTTATTCCTCATTTAATTTAGTTTAAGGCAAGACACCACAGGTGAATAGGGTAAACCAAAATGTAACTAACAAATGTCACCATACTTCCCCAGTTGATTGATTACATTAAGAAATCCAACTGTATTACAAGTTTTCTAAAAAGACGTGTTTACATTTATGCATTTGCATACATTTCCAGAAAATAAATCTGAACATTGGATACATTTCTGACTTACTGCCTTTAAATATATATAGTTATTGAAATCTACAGACACAAATAGATAAATGCAATAAAATATACTTAAATGTGTATTTTGGATGTTTTCTTTCCACTAGTCTGAAACAACACATTATGAAAAGCCAAACTGCCCAAAATCTCTAAATTGACCACTACATGAAAAACACTGTTTTTGCCTTAAAAGATTACTAATACTTAGTAATACATTATGCTTAAAATACCCTGAAATATAAAAATATTTAATATGTCTAATGTATTGATGTATGTCTGTTGTGGTCAGACGTGGCTCTGGGTGCAGTTGATGCGAGATCTGAGGAACGGTGTGAAGTTGCAGAAGGTGCAGGAACGGCAGTATAACCCGCTGCCAATCGAGTTCCAGCTCACGCCGTACGAGATGCTCATGGATGACATCCGCTCCAAACGCTACAAGCTACGCAAGGTCATGGTGAGTTCAGAACACATAACACTACGAGACATTTGGCTGGATTTTATGAATCTATTCAGAACCATATGAAGAGTTCATTTTTAAGTACCATACATATATGGCACAGAAGTACTAGGGTCAGACAGCACATGCACAGCACACCTATCTGATGCATATTTCATTTTCATTACATTTAAATTTATGCATTTGGCAGACGCTTTTATCCAAAGCAATTTACATTGCATTCATGGTGTGCATTTTATTAATTCCATGCATTCCCTGGAAATCAAACGGCTTGCTCTGCTTTTTTAGTTAAACGGATGCATCAAAATTATTGCACAAAAAAGGGTTTGTGGCATCAAATTTGTTTGAGGCACATAAACTGCTTATTAACTTAATTATAAAAGATACAAAAACATTTTTGGAAGTTGCACTCAAAACAAATGTTAATTGCTAGTTGATGAACATAGACTATATCTAAAGTGCATTAATACTAGGAGCAGTGTTGGGGAAAGTTACTTTTAAAAGTAATGCGTTACAATATTGTGTTACTCCCTAAAAAGAAAGTAATTGCATTACTTTATAACAAGTAATGCGTTACGTTACTTTTGCATTACTTTTTCTCACCTGGGCTGGGCTTGTTTGTTTGTTTTTAATAACAACAAAAATGATTGTAGCAAGGTTTAAAGGATAAAGGAAGAAGGAGGCAGGGAACTGGTAAACGTTCAACATAATACTTTATTTATAAAATAAACAAACAACAAAACGAAAGTAAAGCGGCAGCCCCTCATGGACAGCTGCTGCTTAAACTAAAACAAAACACCAACATAAATAGTCCAGGTCTGGTCCTCAGTCGTCTTCATCACTCCTTCTTTTATCCCTCCGGAGTGGGAGGTGACGCTTATTAGTAATCGTGCCATCAACCTGGCTCCGTTCCCAAGGTTCTCAGCCCCGCCCTGCTTGCCACAGTTGTATTTTTGGCAAATGTAAAGGCCCTTTCACACCAAAAGTGTATTCAGCCTCAGGCTGATGGAAATGCAAATTCATCCCTGTACAGTAGAGGGCGCAGCTCAAACAAACCTTTCAGCTGTGCTGCCATTCTGGATTAAAGAAGAATAATATACAGGAGAACATCAACGATAAAAACAACAAAATGAAATGCAAATGTGATGTTTAGTCATTTTTAGAAGGCAGTGGCTGCATTTATTGAATTTTAATACTGCAGGAAAGAGTCTCTGTGCCTGTGTGTGTTCAGATCTCTGTCTCTCTCTTTCTTCCTCAGGTGAATGGAGATATTCCACCCAAGTTAAAGAAGAGCGCTCATGAGGTCATACTTGACTTTATCAGGTCCAGACCCCCCCTCAACCCTGTGAGTACTCCTTATTCACTTCTTACAAACTTAGGAGGGAGTTCACTTACAGTGAATGGCATGCACTGATAGCAGCATTAATTTGCATGTGCTGTCCGTCTGCAATGTTTTCAGGGATTCAAGTAAAAAAAAAAAAAAAAGGCTACGTCATATTCCTTTAACCATCACTATATTTAAATACTCAAGACCGATATTGTTTTGAGAGAATATTATGTTGTAGAACAGCTATTATATTGCCTGTTTGCATAATATTAAAGCTGTTTTCAAATCTATAAAATAAAACTGATACTTTTTGCAATACTTTCAAATTTTATTGTAAGTTATTCCCCTTGATATTGCAATTATGATTATTAATGTTTATTAATAGAATACATTTTATGTCTGGGGAAAAGGCATGTGAGATTCTTGTAGGCTACACAGACAAAACAAGTTGAGAAACATTTAAGAATTAGTTCATTGCGTTTTACGCACTGCAAAATCAAGATTTCACATTGGTTATCTTAGCAGCATGAAAAAACAAAATGGTTATTCAAATTATATATAGAAAGCAGGCAAAGAATGTTCCCCATCACAGAAACGGTTCATGAATTACGTTTGGTGCGATTTCTGCATTCTCACAAAAACTCCTGTTATAATCAATGAAGTTGTATACACTGCAATAAATCTTTTACATACGTCATATCTGCAGATTTCAGTTAGTGAGTGTGTGCACTGAAACAAACTCCAGCATTTTTAGCAGATTTCTTTGTCAGCGGTGACTAATCTAAATGCCTCTGATTGGCCTTTGCATTCATGATAAGTATGTGTGTGATTGGTTATAATGTGATTGGGGGGGGGGTTAGGGGGTTGTTCATTGAAAATGCCACCATTGTTCATTTTGGTGGCATTTTTGCCCTAAGCCCCTGTTAATTTCCACCCTAAACTGCAACGGCATTTTAGGCATTTAATGCCTTTGTTTTAGTGCATGATTCAATCAAGGAATTGTATAAATTAGATAACAACACTAACCTGAAACTGAAGTGATCACAATTTGTGACATGGCAAATTAAATTTACTGATGCAGATGTTCTCTTTGCTCCCAAAATACTCCATGATATCTATGTGTGATTTCAGGTGGCAGCACGAAAGCTCAAGCCGCAGGCCGAACGTCCTCCCAGTCTGCATGAGCGTATTCTGGAGGAGATCAAATCAGAGAGGAAACTGAGGCCCGTGTCACCCGATCAGATCCGTAGAAGTAGATTTGGTGAGTCTTTAAACTCACACACACAAAAGCATACAGTACTATAAATGCATTTACTGCTTTAGAAGGACATAAAGGGCAGGTCATTTAAAAGAGCTGTCATTGGAGCTGAATATGCATCATGGATCATGTATGAAGGTCACTGCACACGCTTACAGCTCTATGTTGTAATCAGACTTGGTGATGTTCAGTTAAGATGATGAACTATCACAGAAACAAACCCGTCTTGACATTTGCTCTGATTGCAACGTAACAGTCACACAAGTGCCAGCTTCTATGTGTGGCGTGTATCTGCTTCATACATGGCTGATGATTATCTGTCTCATATTATTTAGTCCATCCATGTACATTGAAAATGGATGAAATGTCTTAATCGCAAGTCTAATCTTGCTGTAACCACTATCCACAATAAGTATTACTGAATTAGCCATCTTCTGCTATTGTGAATCTAAATACTTGCCTGTTTAACACCCTGCCTGTTTTCTTGCAGCCATTCGGCCTCTTAGCATGTCTCAGAGTTTTGATTCATCAGGTAAAGCTGTGATGTGATCCATTAGTGCCATCTGTGGTGATTAGAACTTAGTCTCCTGTCATTTCATATATTACACTGGGAGCCGTTCATTTGAGGGTCCTGCTTTAAATTTGTTTTTAATTTTTTTTTTATGCCATCAAGTATGGAAGCTTGTTTCCTCCTTAAAAAAAGGTAATTGCGACTTTTTATCTCACAATCCTGACTTTATTTCTCAGAATTGTGAGATTTAAACTCGCAATTGCGAGTTATAGTCAGAATTGCGTGATATAAAGTCAGAATTGTGACTTTTTTCTCGCAATTGCAAGCTTTTATCACGCAATTCTGACTTTATATCACGCCATTCTGACTTTATATCTCACAATTCTGACTTTATAACTCGTAATTGTGAGTTCAAATGTCGCAATTCTGAGAAAAAAAGTCTAAATTGTGAGATATAAAGTCAGAATTGTGACTTTTTTCTTGCAATTGTGAGTTTTTATCACGCAATTCTGACTTTATAATTTGCAATTTTGACTTTATCTCGCAATTCTGACTTTATATCACACAATTCTGACTTTATATCATGCAATTCTGACTATATCATGCAATTCTGACTTTATAGTTCGCAATTCTGACTTTATAACTCGCAATTCTGACTTTATAATTCGCAATTGTGAGTTTAAATGTCGCAATTCTGAGAAAAAAAGTCTAAATTTTGAGATATAAACTCACAGTTGCGAGAAAAAAAGTCAGAATTGTGAGATAAAACGTCACAATTACCATTTTTATTATTTATTTCATGGCAGAAACAAGCATCCATAACAATGTGGCTCAGGATTCGGTAATGAAGATCATGGATGTTTTTTAATAATTCATTTAGTTAATTAATTATTTAATAAAATTATTTTGACCCTCAACTGAAATGTGACCTATTTAAAATTCATTTTGATTTCATCTTATTAACACTGTTAATTATGATTTTTTTTATTATTATTAATACAATATATTGATGATTATCCATTCGTCACACACCAGCGCTTCCGGGTCCAAACGCTCTATCAGATGCCAAAAGCGAACAACAACCTTTATCTACATACTAAAATCCAAGATGGCCAGACAGCGATTCATCTTTTATGAACTGTTAAAATACTGTTGTCTGGGATTAGACTGTAAGTTTTTAAAAGCTTAGCTTAAATGTGTTTTATGAATAAATAGTGCTCATAAACAATGTTGAGATAGTATTCTCAAATGAAACAAGTAGAGGCTTGGGCCCGGAAACAGTATTCCTTACGTCACGACTTAACAAGCACACTGAAACATGCCCGATGGGAAGTAGATCAATTATGCAACTCAATAATTATAGGGTTACTGATTCATATGAAGGTGAAGTAGATTAACACATGTGAAGATGTGATTTACTCATGTGATGATGTGTTGACTGATCAGTGCAGGGCTTACATTATTAGTCAAATATGTGAAAAATAATGTGTTTTTTGAATATTCAGCCATGAAAACCTTTTCTAGTAGAGCCCAAAAACAATCAAGACTTTGAAAAAGGGCATAATAAGTCCCCTTTAAGACAGATGGTGCTCTATTTCTTTGTAACTAATCAAAATGAGTGACATTGGCCATGTGACCTTTGTACAGACTTTTTGTACAGGCTCTTTGGATCATGTCAAATCATATCGGAGAACATGATAATCGGGTTTTGTTCATGTCATTACAGTGCTGCTGTCATTAAAGCACAAGAGAGACACACTAAATGTACCAAATGTTTAGAAACATTTTCACTAGCGGTCTCAGAGGTTTGGATCCAACTGTATGTGATATAGTCTGTTTGATATTTTGTCTTTACGTCACACGTTCATTCACGGTGCTTGTGTTTGCTTTGTTCACATGCTTGTGTTGGCTCTGTTTCTGATGCCTGTGACTCACTCCTAATGCAGAGAAACACTTTCAACATCATGTATAAGAACAAATGACCAACATTAGTAGATTGTGCCGATTACACAGTTTCTATTGACTCTGGTAGTGTTGTTTTAGGAGCTGCTCAAAACTTCTGCACTTTAAAAAATTATTTTTCGATGTAAATGTTTTACAAGTAAATACTAGTCTTTCTACTTAAAAATTTCATGTTTAATTCAGTGTTATTTGCCGTTTCTTTGTAATTATTTGGGAAATTTACCAGCAATTTCTGAGTGAAAAGTTTCTTAAAGTAAATCCTATACCATTTTTTTTTTAGTATATTACACCTCAGATTTTGTGAAATACAACCCGAATTCCGGAAAAGTTGGGACGTTTTTTAAATTTGAATAAAATGAAAACTAAAAGACTTTCAAATCACATGAGCCAATATTTTATTCACAATAGAACATCGATAACATAACAAATGTTTAAAATGAGAAATTTTACACTTTTATCCACTAAATGAGCTCATTTCAAATTTGATGCCTGCTACAGGTCTCAAAAAAAGTTGGCACGGGGCAACAAATTGCTGAAAAAGCAAGACATTTTGAAAAGATTCAGCTGGGAGAACATCTAGCAACTAATTATTGATATCAGGTCTGTAACATGATTAGCTAATAAAAGGATAATAAAAGGGATGTCTTAGAGAGGCAGAGTCTCTCAGAAGTAAAGATGGGCTGAGCTGTGAAAGTAAAAAGATTGTGGAATACTTTAAAAACAATGTTCCTCAACGTCAAATTGCAAAGGCTTTGCAAACCTCATCATCTACAGTGCATAACATCATCAAAAGATTCAGAAAAACTGGAGAAATCTCTGTGCATAAGGGACAAGGCCGAAGACCTTTATTGGATGCCCGTGGTCTTCGGGCCCTCAGACGACACTGCATCACTCATCAGCATGATTGTGTCAATGACATTACTAAATGGGCCCAGGAATACTTCCAGAAACCACTGTCGGTAAACACAATCTGCCGTGCCATCTGCAGATGCCAACTAAAGCTCTATCATGCAAAAAGGAAGCCATATGTGAACATGGTCCAGAAGCGCCGTCGTGTCCTGTGGGCCAAGGCTCATTTAAAATGGACTGTTTCAAAGTGGAAAAGTGTTCTATGGTCAAACGAGTCCAAATTTGATATTCTTGTTGGAAATCACGGACGCTGTGTCCTCCGGGCTAAAGAGGAGGAAGACCTTCCAGCGTGTTATCAGCGTTCAGTTCAAAAGCCAGCATCTCTGATGGTATGGGGGTGCATAAGTGCATACGGTATGGGCAGCTTGCATGTTTTGGAAGGCACTATGAATGCTGAAAGGTATATAAAGGTTTCCAGACGACGTCTATTTCAGGGAAGGCCTTGTGTATTTCAGCAGGACAAAACCACATACTGCAGCTATTACAACAGCATGGCTTCGTCATAGACCTGTAGCAGGCATCAAATTTGAAATGAGCTCATTTTGTGCATAAAATTGTAAAATTTCTCCATTTAAACATTTGTTATGTTATCTATGTTCTCTTGTGAATAAAATATTAGCTCATGTGATTTGAAAGTCCTTTGGCTTTCATTTTATTCACATTTAAAAACCGTCCCAACATTTCCGGAATTCGGGTTGTAGAAGAAATGCAAAACAATATTAAAAAATGCAAAAATATAGACATAAAAATCTGAAAAGTATGCTTCCTTGTAATGTCTGACTGATTTGTAACACTGTAAAAAGTGTAGTTTACCTTACAAAAACAATTTACTTTAGAAATCATCATTTCTGTCAAAATAAGCTATTTTTTAAAGCTCTCTGTCTGTATGTGTGTTTTGCTCTTCATGTAACTGTGTTGTGCTGTTTTCTGTAGATGTGTCATCCTCTGATGGGGCGCGGAAGGCCTCCAGCACGCTGTCGTTGGCCAATGGAGTGTCGCTTCAGCAGAAAGGTTCTGGCGGGTTTCAGAGGAAAAGGCTTAAAGCACCGACACTGGCTGAACTGGACAGCTCCGATTCAGACGTGAGGATTTTTATGGACATCATTTTTGGCCATATAATCTATAAATAAGCCACTTATTTTCAGTGATGTGTTATCTCACTCAGGATGAGACCGTAGGTCAAAGGTCGGCCAGCTGCTCCAGCATCTCTACATCCATGGTGGATGACACATCACCAGAATCTGTCCTGGGCAAGAAAAGTGAGTCTTTCTTCTTTTTTTGCATTTTTATTTTAAAAAATGATGACAATTGACCCTTCGCAAAGACCCGCCCCCCTTAGTTACTGTTGCTTTGTCTGATAATCCATGACGCTGTCACGCCACACAGAGTGAAAAATACATCGCGGAGCAAAGAGGACACTGACAACACGTCGACAGACAAGACAGAGCAGGTTACTTATGATATGAAACAGTCCCAGCTTTCAAGCTGTATAATTTTTTAAGAAATTCGAACAATAATTTTGTGGCTCTTTAATGTGTCGTGACAGATTGCTGTAGCGCCTCAGTTCAATCAGCTCGTGAACCAATCATCTCTTCCTACTAGTTAATTTATATCATCAAATAAACATGAATGAACATGAGACAGAATGTTGTTTCAAACGCGGAAAGACGTCAGTAAACACCACTTTTCAAGTTCAAGTCCACTGAGGTTAATCTTCTAACTTCTGACTGCTTTGTCGGACAAAATGCCGGATTCAGCGTTATGATTGGTTAGATCGTTTTTCAATCAAAATCCCGGCGAAGGGTCAATTGGGTTACTTTTTTTACACAGCTCTCTGGAATACAGTAGTGGCCAAAGATGATGTCTGGAGGGAATATTGATTTTTAATGACCCTACAAGTTTGATTAAACCATCAAAATATGAGGAAAATATTTTATATTTTTTTTAAGTATTTATGATATGAGAGTTGAATAAAACACTAAACTTGAGGTTAAGGTATTTATCTGACAAAATGATTTGGCATAAAAGGCAAAAACTACAGCTACAGGTTTTATTTTATTATGCAAAAAAATGCATAGAAAACAAAAAGCTCACAGGAAAAAGCATACATTGACTACAACATAATCAGTTATTAATATTTTGTCGGTTTTCTCTTGTTTTTGAATGTGTTCATAATTTCTTTGTATGACAGCTTGACCAAAAATGATGTTCGCACAATTTGTCATGTTTCATTGCGTTATCATAAATAAAACAAAAGCGTTCTGTGGTCAAATATATTTTTATAATGTTGCTAAACTGTATATTTGACTGATGTTCACGATAGCTAGTTTCCTAAAAATGTTTTTCTTGCAGTCTTGTTATTGTCAACTAAAACTAAAAAATATTAAAAAATGTTTTTGGTCATTGAAATAAAGCTAAAATATAAATATTACATGGAAAACTTAAACTGAAAAATAAATAAGTTAAAGTTGATATACTTAAATTACTAAAATTAAAACTGAAATAAAAATAATGGTAAATAGAAAATAGAAACTAATAAAATTGCTAAAAATTAAAATGAAAACTGAAAATATAAAAATAAATCTTAATAAATAATAATAAATAATATAATATAATATAATATGATATAATAATAAAATGACTAAATAACCAATATTTAATGTCCTTTATTTATTTTTTATTTGCTAAATGAGAAGGATAATGTACACTCAACAGATCTCCACTTCATATCTGGGACCAGATTATCATTTTTAAAATTAGATTAAAGCATTCGTTATATTGCAGCTCTTAATAAAGTTCCCTGGCAAACTAGCAAGTAACATTTTATAGCCTTGTTTACTAAGCAAGTGTTCATTTATGAGTCGTTCACAGTGCAACCAGAGGTCATTTATGTCAACTTTCCGATGTGATTAGTTCATCTTAATGCAAATGCACAGTATCACAATGTGCTTACCTGCCAGTTACTGTAAATTTTTTCGGTAAAATTGATAAATAATGGGTCTTTATCGTCCTCTCTCACAGCTCCACCCATGTTCCTGCCCATCTCGTCCACACCACAGCCGGAGCGCCGCCAGCCCACCCAGCGCCGTCACTCTATCGAGAAGGAAACGCCCACTAGTGTGCGCCAGTTCCTGCCTCCCTCCAGGCACAGTTCAAAATCCTTAGTAAGCAAGAAAGCAACATTGACAGACTCCTCCTTCATCCTCTGTCACTTTTGCAGCCGTCCCTTCAGCCGATTTTCAGTCATAAGCTTTGGGTCATTAACAGAAACAAATAATGCAACACGTTTCAAGCAGTTTTATGCTACACTGTTGTCAAATGACCTAATCATTTTACACAATGAGTTGCATCTACTTATCATTTTGGAAAAAAACATGGTTATTTTGCCTTTTTTAAGTGAAACTTTATATACATACTGGTATGAGTGGCATATATTAGTATACTAATCTGAATGTCTGAATGCTGCAGTGGCTTCAATATCCCAGAAATGCCCTGCACACCATGTTTCTCTTTGGTATTGTGGCTCTGGAGAGGCCGATGGGCGGCATTGCTGCTGTAGTTTTGTCTCTGGTAATGTGTGGCCAATGTTTTGGACAGGAGGAGTTTTGTTTCCCGGTGGAGTGTCTGGCTCTGACGGTGGAGGAAGTGATGCACATTCGGCAGGTTTTGGTCAAAGCTGAACTGGAGAAGTTTCAGCAGTACAAAGACGTCTACAATGCCCTGAAGAAGGGGAAGGTGGGAACTTCTTTTATTAGTGCATTATTGCAACCATTGAGAGGAAGCATCATGTCAGCAAAACAGTCATTGCAATCAAGTAGACTGAAAAGGTTTAATGCTTAAAGTAAACAGTAGAAATTTAATTAAAATATAATCAAGGCATGTTTTCTGCATTGTATTTAACTATTATAGAATTATATTTAATCATTTTCATTTATATGTGTCAGCATAACAAAACAGTCATGAACAGCAATATTTAAAATATATACACTACTGCTCAAAAGTTTGGACTCAGTAAGAGCTTTAATTCAGCAAGGATGAATTAAAGGCACAATATGTAGTTTTTCGCCACTAGAGATCGCTTATTCAAAACAAAGGCGTAGCTTGATGATGCCTTGCTTTCGCGGATTTGTCTTCACGTCTACAGCTGGTGGAAAAGAATCTGACGGGACTCGGGCAGAAATCATATTAATGGATGAGCTAATGTATTAAAGATTTATTAAAATTACTGTAGTATGAAGCAGGGTGTTGGAGCAGAACGAGGCCGCTGGAGTGATTGCTAATGAGAGACGAGCGCAACACATGACTCGAGAGCAGTGGAGCTTTTATTATGCTGCGGTCGCTGCTTCCACTTCTTCCCGTCAAGTGTATGTGGGGTAACGCAGTGTTGTTTAATCATGCTAGATACATTTGTGTGTTGAAAGTTGTTATAATGCTACTCTGTGTTCGCTCGGCAGCTGCTATGAGACACTTGTTGCACACTGCAGTAAGATAGATCGATATTAGGGCAACGCAGGTATGATATCATTGATAGGCGATGCACGGACACGGTCCTGTGTCCTGGTTAAAATTGCTTATTTCTCTGGATTTAAACATTCTTGGAATATGTGGGATAATGTAAGTACACAAGTCAACAAAATATATAACATTGTTCTAGTGGTTTGTGGATATTTTAATCCAAAAATATTACATATTGTGCCTTTAAAGACATTTATAATGTTACAAAAGACTTCTATTTCAAATAAATGCTGTTCTTTTGAACTTTCTATTCATCAAAGAATCCTGAAGAGAATGTACCAGTTTCCCCAAATATGAAGCAGCACAACTGTTTTCAACATTGATAATAATCAGAAATGATTATTCAGCAGCAAATCATCATATTAGAATGATTTCTGAAGGATCATGTGACACTGAAGACTGGAGTAATGATGCTGAAAATTCAGCTTTGATCACAGGAATAAATTATACTTTAAAATATATTAAAATAGAAATCAGTTACTTTAAATTGTAATAATATTTCACAATATTACTGTTTTTACTGTATTTTGGTCAAATTAAATGCAGCCTTTGTGAGCAGAAGAGACTTCTTTCAAAAACAAAAACAAAAATCTTATTGACCACAAACTTTTGAATGGTAGTGTGTATATTCAATATATCCTACTAAAACATTTTGATACATGATAAATGCCACATAAAGAATTCTTTTATCATTTGGAGAGTTGAAATTAACTAATCGCTGAATCACAGTTATGAATCGATTTACTGAAAGAGACATTTTGAACTGATTCAGAGAAATCAATCAAACTTACCAACTTGAACTGTTTTTACTTCTGAAGTATAAATCAAACACTATTAAAATATGAACACTGAACAGTCTCATACAAGTCATAAGACGAGGAAGAATCATGAAGCTAATGGCACAAACTTAACGGACAAATACATATGCTTTAAAATCATTGCCATATATACAATGTTCAAATCATTGCAAATATATTGTAAATACTGAGTATGACTCTCAGGAACTCATTGATATTTCTCTTTTCACAGCTGTGCTTCTGCTGCCGAACGAAACGATTTTCCTTCTTTACCTGGTCCTACACCTGTCAGTTTTGTAAAAGGTAATAAATAACCTGCCATCCATATTTTAATAGAAACCAAGACAGAAGTACTAAGTCAAAAACTAATTTTTAGTGGTGCTGTATCATCTTGTTCTTGATCTTTGCAGGCCTGTGTGTTCACAATGCTGTAAAAAAGTAAGTCATGATCTGTACATACTGTTCATGTTCACATAACTTCATTAAATGTTGATGTAATTCTCATTTTATGTTATTTTTGGCGAGCTCTACGTGACTCCATTTCCAGGGTCACAGTGGTCCTGTAAATCTCATCACTGTACTTTGGAACGTTCTGTTCTTTGTCCTTCAGGAAATTAAAAGCTGATGGAAGGTAATTTTGCACTCATAACAGTCCTTTTCTGTTGCTTTAGATGCGGCTGCCATCGAAGCCATACGCTAGCCTACCCATTTACTCTCTGGGTCCATCCACGTCCACGCTGAAACGGGACAAGGCCGCCCACAAGCCAGAGAAGCCCAGCACGAGCCACCATCGACCCAGCCTTCAGCGCACAATGTCCAGGTACAAAAACCCAGCCTAATGTGGAAGCTTGTTCCGCCATGGAATCAAATATAATTGCAACTTATTATCTCACAATTCTGACAATACCATTTCTTTTCCATCTTTCTAAGATTATCTAAGAACACTCGGCAGTCGTCCTCATCTCAGGAGGAAATTGAGCTCCCGAAAGAGCTGATGGAAGACTGGAACGCCATGGAGGTTTGCGTCGACTGCAAGAAGTTCATCTCCGACATTATCGCCTCCAGCAAGCACAGCCTCTCTCTAGCCAACAAGCGTGCCCGCTTGAAACGCAAGACTCAGTCCTTCATCATGGCATCTGAGAAGGGCGCAGAATACGTGCCGTCGGAGAGAACCATCAAGGAGGTTTAGACGCGGATCACGCCGTATGTCATCCTGTTGTAGTTGTATAGATTAGAACCGGTCAAGCCGTGTTGTACAGAGCCAATAAACTCGTATGGATGTGTAGAAGTTCTTCCACACATGGGCCATTTTCTATTCTATGCTATAATTAATGAACTTTATGACTCATTAGGGCCTTTTCAGTCTTGAAATATTTAACCCTGGGTCACAATCCTGGGTTATCTTATTTTGCGTTTCAAGTTGAGCTCCTGTTTAGGCTAGTATTGTATGGTGAATTTTGTGGGCGAAATCCAGACATTTCAATAGGAATCAACGCGATTGTATGAAAGCCCATTTCCACTAAAAAGTCATTCTTTGGTAAATCATAATTATGACAAAAAGTCATAATTATCAGATTAAAAAGTCAAAATTATGACATAAGATAAAAACTTAACATTATGATGTCAAAAATATGGCATAAAAAGTACAAATTGTGGCATACTAAATTGAAATTCACAGTCATTATGACATACTAAGTCAAAATTATGACATACTAAATCGAAATAATGACATTCAAAGTCATAATTATGACATACTAAGTTAAAATTATGACAAAAAAGGTCAAAATAATGGCATAAAAAATAATTATGACATAGAAAGCAATGGCTGTTTCACTACTAATTTCAAAGTTCTGTGTGACTGCCACAAGGGGGCGAAATGCAACAACCATATGCGATTGTCAGAGATAGTGGAAAGGCGGCTTATCACCGCATTTTTCACACTTCAAGATTTTGGACAATGCCGCTTTAAGGCAAGCCTCCAAGCATAATGCAAAACGTAACTCTGCGGTACGCAGGGAAGGAGACCAGAGGCCGTTTTTTTTAATGGATGTCAATGGAGGAGAGGCTTCACTGCTTTTGTGGGAAAACGGCTTATCATTTAATGATTCAACAGCCTGATTGAATCATTAAATTTTGGATTGTTCTATTTTTAGACTTACACCGCTGTTTTAAAAGAGCAGTCAGACAATATTGGGACAGGTAGGGTTCAGTTCAATGACAACAAGGCTGTAATGTGGTTGATTATCAAGGCACATGTGATCCAAGTTGGCCGTTGCGCTTTCTCCAGTGGTAGTGCCACGGACCCTGGTATCTCCTAATAATAAGAGCATGGGGCAGGGAGGGACCAGTGCGAGTTAGAGGAAGTGTAGTCTCAGCCTGAGACATCACGCCCAAGGACCGTTGGCTGAAAGTCTGATGCATATGGCACACTTAACTGGAAACATTTTCAAAGTCGTCATCTGGTTGGTTGAATTCTACAGGATGTCCGGGAGGCATGTGTGTCTCGTTCTTTAACGGTCCGCCCGGAAACAAATGCCGTGACGGCAAGCCCCCTCACGGAAGAAGAACGTTACATGATTGCGTTACATGTCAGGCAAATGTCCTCTTGGGCGGTCCTTGGCCAATGAAAGCTGCGATAGAGTCCAGAACTTCTGCCGTCAGTCTGAAGGTCTGGCTACATGAGACTAGAGGAAGTGGGGCCTCCTCGGTCAGTCCGTTCATGATCGCCTTCAAGGGCCCTCTAAAGGGCAGGGCCTGGTGTGGTCACACTAGTTGCACAGCCCTGAATAAGACCATTTTTGATTTGCCACTGCATTGCAGGGCTAACAACGAAAAAGCAGTGCTAAAGAGCAGGGTTTCATAACCCTGGGTGTTAAACGTTCCCTTACCCGGGGTTAAAAGCAGGGTTTAGAATGGTGATAACATGGGAATAAAGGTCCAGTGTGTAATATTTAGGAGGATGTATTGACAGAAATGCAATATAATATACATAACTATGTTTTCAGTGGTGTATAAAGACCTTACATAATGAACCATTATGTTTTTATTACCTTAGAATAAGCCATTGCTATCTACATACACCGCGGGTCCCCTTACATTGAAGTCGCCATTTTGCGCCGCCATGTTTCTACAGAGCCCTAAATGGACAAACTGCTCATTGCTCTCTGCTGTCTCAGACGATGACATCTTTGTCCTGTGTCGGCCACCAAAGCTTCTCTGTGCTTCGAAAGGGAGGGGTGAGCGGTGGACTGAGCCGCAATTCGCAACCTCACCACTAGATGCCGCTAAAATTTACACACTGCACCTTTAAATATGAAAGCCCATTTCCATCACATAAAAAAGTCACAATTATGACATACTACTAAGGTGTAATTATGACATAAAAAGTCAAAATTATTTCGACTTTTTATCTCATAATTATGACTATGTCTTAATTAAGATCTACCAATGCATGATTTCCATATATTTTCCTAGTTATAAATTGGAAATGAATGAACTCTCAAGTCGTGTACCCAAGTTTCCGAGTTGGGCGTGCCATAAACTGTAAACATGGTGGGGGGAAACAATGATTTCTGATGTGACTACTATTTTTTTATTAGTTGTTTCCACAACAACTACATCACTTTGTTTTGTCATTAAAGTAGTGCATACTTGCAAATGTAAATAATGATTTGAAGCTTATAGTATGTTTTATACACAGTGAAAATAGCCTGTATTTGACCAAAATTCCAGAATCGTCAGCATGCTGACTATCTAGATAGCCCGGTTAATGTTTATATGGTTGTCAATGAATGGGACGCTAAATATCATTTTGCCGTTAATAAGATTTTCTCTATAAATAGGCAAGAATAAACCTGGTGTCCTCTGTGATTCCTCTTTCCGGCTTGAATGCGATTTTCACAAGTCGTTGTACGTCCGTAATGTGATGTTAGGGCTGAACTATACACTGAATAATCACTACTTTCACAATCTCTCAATGTCTCATGACTTGCAACCAGGGTATTCAACAAGAAAAATGCAGGACTGGGACGAGAAAAGTGGGCATTGCATATTGATCTAAATAAGACCAGAAGCATGCATTAAGAAAGTAATAAGAGTCCATTTTGAGTTCATGTTGACTTTAAATGTATAAAGGTTTACAATTTATTATGTGTGTCTCGTTTATGGACATTTAAACCAATAAGCACAAATACGTCACTCAACACAGAAGCTGAAAATCAATTGGGATTCTGTTAGAAACACCATGAGATCGTTTTTTTTATTCGTGACTTTTGTATATGTTGGCGGTGTGTATATAGTTGTACAGCTCATGATATTCATATCTCTGTGATTTGACTGTAAATTATGCGTATGTTGATTGACTTTAATAATTCAAGGTACCCCTGCAAGCCGTATGCGCCGTTTTATTTATTGACAGGCATGATGAGGTCAGTCCAGGTTTATAAACATTAAGAGTTGGATTTATTTTTAGTACATAATTTATGCTTTATATGTCAGGTAATATTCTGGGATGTACAACTTTTAATCATGTCAGTCAGAGATTTTTTGATTATTTTGTGGTGGTGATGATGATGATGGTACCAAAATCTCATTCAGGAACTGTAATTATTTCAGTAGATCTTCCCAAGCATTTGGACAATGAAGTATTGTGTCGTTTCATATGATCTGGGTCAAAGGTCAATGCAATCTCGACTCATTCCCCATTTAAATCTGATCTGTCAATCACACGTTTTGGGGTCAAACATTAATTTACAGTCAGTTTCTTTTTGAGAACTATTTGCGAAGGCATCATCTGTAAAAGAGCTATTTTATCTCGTTTTTTATTATCTGGGGATTGTATTTTTATGTTTGGACCAGCTGATACGTTGGATCTCACTTTTTTGATAGTTTATTTCTTGCATTGTTGTGGAATGTTTTATAATATTCATTTGATGTTTTCAGTACTTATAATTTTTCTAGTTGTTTCTGTCCTCTTTGTTTTTATTCTTCTGATAATGTAACAATCAGTGTTTAATTTTATAGAAAAATCTCATTTGTAGCTGGTGAATCACTGAAGCCAGATCTTGTTGCCTTTTTCCTTCAATAATCCAGTATGAAATGAAGAGAGACTGATATCAATGTGCATGAGTGCTGCTGAGACACCATTGTGAGGATGTTTGTTTTATTCATTAGCTGTGAGGAAATCTGTTTTATTCATTTGCTCTGAAGTGTCTCTTGATTCCTTCTTTAAAGCAATTCATTTGCCTTATAAACACTGCCTTTTTAAGCATTGCAATATCAAGTCAATTTAATATACAGTCCCAAATCATGTGTCTGTTTACAGTAAAACTGCTCATGCATTTTAACATCTGCACAGATGCTGTAGATTTTTAAACTGCTGACTCACGTTGGAGTATCATAAGACTCATCATTGAGGTAATAAAAACTAAAACAACATGTAAATAAAAAAGCAGATGCAATGTGCGTGCATGAGAAACAGTCCACATGGTACTTTGATCTATGACTGTCATTTTTTCATTTTTCTCAGCCAGTGATGATCAACAGAATAAAAAAAAAAAAAAACAATAATAATTGTGGCGTGAATTTTACTCATTTATAAATAATTATACTATGGGGGCTGTTGAATGCTCGAATCTGATTGGTTGGCGAACGTTCTATGGTGCGTTATGGAAATAATGGGACATATGGAACGTTCTAATTATTTTCAGGGAAACGCACGGCTAAAGTAGTTCTAGGCAGGTCTTGACCGCATTACACAGTTTCATATCACTTCGCCAAATGATTTCAGTTATTTCAAAAGGTCTTTACAGCCTACAACCGCAAAATAAACAAAACCCACAACGACACCGACCAAGCAAATAAATGTAGTAAACAATAGGATAAAAACGACAAATTATTGTCATGGTTTTTGCCACAAAATACGTTTTATTGTGTCCTGAAAGCGCCTGCTCTGCTCTCTCTCTCACATACAGTACGGACACACACTCGCACAGAAACGTGTTGTCCGCGCTTCTCTGACGACTTAATCAGGAAAATAGTTTAGCAAATTAAAAACTACATGACATTTCTCACCATCGAGGTAATAACTGCGCGGTTTTTGAGGTAGATAAACTTACAGTTTCGCTATTAGTAGAAACACTGCTGCTGCCGTGAGAGAGACAGACTAAGGTAGGCTAATTCACATGTTTATTCTCTCTCTCTCTCTCTCTCTCATAACTGCGTTAATAACTGTATTATTCTGCTATCAGTGACTCAAGCTTCCATTACTAGTAATGAAATGACGTTTTTGAATTTGCAACGGAGGCTTGGGATGAGATGCGTAAGAAATTAGTCCCACACACAAGAGTGTTTTAAGGACAAAAACCTGACAAATGTCTTGAAATACAACATCTGAACAGTGTCTTGAGGTGTGGTAACCGTAGCAGGCTATAAGCGGAATAATTTACTTCGGACCATTGAATTGTTAGAAATTAATGCTCCGCTTCGCGTCGTGGTGGCCGCATTACCACCTCGGGTGTGCATTATTTTCTAATAATTCAACCGCCCCTAGTCAGTTATTCCTTAAGTAATTTATTATATGTGAAGCCTAATGTTCGCTTTAAAACACATCACAGCATTCTATTCTATTTTGTTCTATGTAGATTTTCCCCTTCATTAGATTGACTTTTGTCATATTCATTTTTACTGTATACACTTATTATTTTTACTTATTTCAGCTGATTTTGGGGTCAAATATGATATGCACATGCGACACCTGTTGGTAAAATCATCACACTTTACAATGTTTATATCAGTACAGGATGAGACAAACAAACACATTGTTGAAATATAAATGTCGTTTATAAGATGTAAAATTGATGCAAGAAAATTTGATTTTAGAATGTTTATTATGCTCCTTTTTAATCAATTGCTTAGTTTTGTAGTAAAATATCAAATCAAAATATTCTTGTGCTGTTTTTACTCGGGGAATCCTTTCCATCGTCCATGTAAAAAATGTCAAAATTATGATGAACAAATTGACTGATTCAAATCAAACATGTTACTTCACTAAATCATAAATAAGTCAGCTTAAATTCCATTCAGGAGGAACAAGACAATGTTATGTTTGAATGTGTCTTCATTTCATACAATCACAACCTGAGACATTTGTATATCTGCATTATCAAACAGACTCATTAGGCACTAGTATATCACTAACCTGCACAATACTGATGGAAATACATAATACCTGCAAAATATTAAACATGAACAATGGCAGGGTAATAAATAACATTTGAGTACTTCAGAAACAGATGCAGCTCTATAAAGGCTTGATCCAGTTCAAAATGACACGTGTTGCAGCATGTTAGGGTCGCCGTCTGCTCCAGCGCTCAACGTTTACATGCAGACAAACAGACGGAACTAGATCAGATCTGCCATCTGATTTAACGTGCATTTAATTATAATGAAAGTCCCTCATTAGACTGTGGCACTGTGATTGTGTTTGACGGCAGCAGCTCTTCCACAAACTCTCGCGTCAAGGCATCACCTCAGCGTTTACAGTCGGACGGACACTTTTAACCCCTTCAGCGATTTTCTTTGATTTACTTTTAACCTGCAAGAAAAGAATATCGGCCTATAAAGATCCACTGCATGGTGAGATAAGATGCATAATATACAGTGCCCGGCCAAAACAAAGTCGCTGTTTGGATTTAAATAGGCAAATACTTAAAAGTTTATGATTGGATCATTATTGCAGTGATTATTATGTTTCTAGCATGTTATATGTTTGGCAACAGTTCTTCTAACCGTAATTGATGGAGTGTGTAGCTTTTCAATTCTTAAAGGGGACCTATAATGCCCCTTTTACAAGATGTAATATAAGTCTCTGGTGTCCCCAGAATGTGTGTGTGAAGTTTCAGCTCAAAATACCCCACAGATCATTTATTATAGCTTGTCAAATTTGTCCCTATTTGGGTGTGAGCAAAAACACACAGTTTTTGTGTGTGTCCCTTTAAATGCAAATGAGCTGCTGCTCCCGGCCCCCTTTCCAGAAGAGGGCGGAGCTGTAACAGCTCACTCTTCGGTTGCTCAACAACAACAAAGCTGGAGAATCTCACGCAGCCAAAATGAGGATTGTCAGTAACGGTGTTCAGCCTTACATTGTTCAAACCGGAGTCGGACACTGATGGAGAGACTCAGGAAGAAGTTACAACTTTTAGAATGAAACTGGACGTTTCTGAATGGTTAGTGGATAAATTTATGTAGTTGCTGTGGAGTTGATTCAACTCATCGACTAGCATGTGCCGTCATGTTAATCTTTTGTGCAAATCCAGTATTGAATTGACCCTCGTTTGTGAAGCAGTCCGGCGTAAAATGATGGCATGTCAACAACACTCTACTACAACAACTCTTCCTCTTCTCTAAAGCAGCCCAACATGGACCCACCCCCTTTATTGCGTGTTCTCGCGGGCGGGGTTTATGTAAATTTTAGGGTTACTGATGTCACCAACTCAGGAAGAAGCTCGTTGTAGTCCCTACCAGCCATTTGTTGTAGTCCTTAAACAGAGAATTCTTTAAAAGAAAATATCTCCCTTTGCATTGAACTTTGAGCGTTGTAACTTTGCAGATGTTGTTTATGCTCAAACAGCAACATTACACACTAACTAAAGTTAAAAAAAGTGAAATCATAAGGACCCTTTAAGCTTTTGCCTATTTAAATCCAAATTTGGCCGGGCAGTGTATCATAATAGATGGAGATAAATGGATGAGGGTCTAGCTCATCTCTATATAACCCAAAATCAAAAGAAAGAAATATATGTTGCATGAAGTAAAAGTCACTTAAGAACTGTATCTGTCTGTTTGATTATGAGGTAAAATATGACATGTGACCATGAGTGTTGATTCATCTGACCTCGTCTCTGTGCGCTGGTCTCCTTTGGGTGCTGTCGGTGAGCGTTGCACGTCTGCCGCACTGTGTGCCGGCGTTCACCAGCTTCTTCTCCTTAGCAGAAGAGCCTCTGGTCCCTGTCATGGGCTTCTCTTCTCTTTGACCTTTACAGCAACAACACACAGAAGTTCTTCATATGCATGCCATGTACACCAGTGGATCTCAAACGTTTTGACTCCAAAGGCTCCCTAGCTGTAGTTTTGATTTGAATCAATGGGCACTCCTACAGTAGTAGCTAAAAGTAATGTCCGTATTAAAAATGCATAGGAAAAACAAAGCTCACAGGAAAAAGCATACATTGACTACAATCAAAGACTAGATATAAAAGACGGTGTAACGCGCAATATGGTGGAATAAGTCCCGCCTTCTAAATAAAAGAGCCAATCGCCAATTGGTAAAGTCATTGCGTCACTGCAGCTGCCGCTGGACGCTCCAGTTGGTATACTTGCATGACTGAGGTGTTTCAAAGATGGCTGCAGAGTGAAATGACTAGCCTTAAAGGGATAGTTCAACCAAAAAATAAAAATTCTGTCATCATTTACTCACCCTCATTTTGTTTTGTTTCTTTGTTCTGTGGAACTTAAAAGAAGATATTTTGAAAAATGTGTGTAACCAAACAGTTTCTGGTCCCCATTGACTTCCATAGAATTTTTTTTTTTCATACTGTGGAAGTTAATCAACTGTTTGGTTACACACATTCTTCAAAATATCTTCTTTTGTGTTCAACAGAAGAAAGAAACTCATACAGGTTTGGAACAACTTGAGAGTGAGTACTATCCCTTTAAAGGGACTTTGCTACAACATAATCAGTTATTATTAATATTCCATTGGTTCTCCCTTGTTTTTGCATGCGTTCATAATTTCTTTGTATGACAGCCTGGCCAAGAATAATGTCGACACACTTTTGGCGTGTTTCATTGCGTTATTATCACAAATAAAACAATTGACTCCAAACCAACTACGCAATATGCTGACAAAATCTTTAACACATTTTTTATAATATTTGAATAAGGGTGAAGATGTCAATTTTCCTAAGCTGGACATCACTTTTGGCCACTACTGTAGTTTCTGTAAATGAAAAAAATAACAATAATAATTACAAATAAAATTAAAATACTTAAATTTCAGGATTCTAGAAGTTTTCTCAGGGTTCCCACTCTATTTAACCAATAAATTTACAAGGCTCTTCCAGTCATTCATGATTTACTGGATAAGAATTAAGAATAGAGATTTTCAAAAATATTTTTACTCACAATTTCTACCCGATAAAATATTTTAGAGCTTGGCATAACTAGTAAAATATGTATTCATTATAAAATGCCCATTAAATTTTAAGATTTTACATTTACATGACTTTTAAATTAATATATCCAGGTTGACAGTGGGAATTCTGGTTTTTAAAATAAAATTAAAAAACAAACTTGACAGTGTAAATCAAAATAATTTTATTATTAACGCTTGTTTTGTCTTATTTTAAATAATTTTAAGTCGTGACTAATACCAAATTACCACAGTGTTCATAGTAACTATGGGATTTGGGCACTGTTGTGGTAAATATTTGTTAGGTATATATTCTATATTTCTATTTGTTCTGTGTATTATACATTATGGGCCTCAGTGAGGGTGTCAGATTACCATATTCATATACAGTAAGGTACAACATGAATGCCATTTTATATTTTCATGGCAATACCATGGTACTTTCATAAGGGTGTGTATCACTAATCATTTCTATAGTTTCTATATTATGTCTGTATTTAATAAAGATGATCGTGTCTGACCTGATCCGGCTGCAGCTGCTGCTGCTGCTGCTGTTTTCTCATTCTCGCTCGCGCACTCGCCGGTTCCGTTACCGGCAGCTGTCCGTTGCGTCTCCGTGTCCGTGCTCGTGAGCCACGTCGACTCGGTGTCTCTGCTCTCGTAATATCGGGGTTCGATCGCGGCGGATCTGCTTCCCCCGCAGCCCATCGAGCCCGTGAACATCCTCACACACACGAGCACAGATATGCAGTCATTCTCGCGCAGGGATCAGCAGATCTGGTGAGACACACGCGGCGATGTTGTGCGTCATCGTGAACGCGCATTCATATAAACGCGCGCGTGTGATTTCAGCACAACGGACTGAAAGCTGCCAATTATTTAATATAATTTATTTATTTATTTTTTCATTAAAAATGGCATTTTCAAAGCATTTGATATTTTAATCGATTAATTCATAAACAGTCTCTTTATTTTTTATAAATTTAAAAAAATGACTTGATCTGATCATGGCTAACTGAATCTTTGTTAAATTACGTGACAAGTGCCCCTTATTGAATCACCCATTCTGTTATTCTCAGCTATTGATTCTGGTATCATTTATATTTTAGTTGTATATATGGCAGATTTTACTAGACCTATTTCGTTATTTAACATCTTTTCACTTCACATTCAAATTTGCCAATACACGCTCCTTATATGGTGCTGAGCGACTGTTGATTACGTAAAAGTTTTGCGCGCGTAAATCACAAAGGCGCCAGATTAAACTGAGGAGAAAGATTACCAAGGAACAACTACTTAAATTTCGGTCTGTTCCTCACACAAAATCTGTTGTATGACTTCTGTAGACTAGGAATTGTATAAGTCGTATGGACTACTGTTATGGTGTTTTGGAGCTTGACGGCTTCTTGTGTGTCCAAAAACCAGCAATGCGTTTGAAACCACGTACGGGTGAGTAAATAATGACATGCGTTTCATTTTTGGGTCATCTATTACTTTAAAATATTTGTCCTGCAGAGTATTATATCGCCTTATTTATTTATGGATATTTTAAAATTACTTTACTTAAATGAATTTTCTTAAAGGTTTTTATAGTTTCAAATGAGGGCGTAACAAAAAAATTCTAGAGTAAAAAATATTAAAATTTTATAATCAAATTCACAAAATATTTAAAAAGCAGGCATATCTTAATTCATAATTAACCATTATTATTACTACTTTGTATGTACAGATTCCACTTAATTTTTTTAGAGATAATTACAGACTCATGTAATCCATCAGGGTTTTTTTTTTTTTTTTTTTTGAAGTATATATTTTATACTACTTGCATTATTAAAACATTAATAATTTAAATTCTAATTTACAAGGAGCCAATTGCAATTGGCCTTCTTTCCTGCATTAATTTGCACATTTTATTGTGATTGACCTTCTGGAAATGCAAATTTATTTGGTAAATGTGCTTAATAAACAACAACAAAACAACACTACACATTTTATGTATTTATATTAATTTTATATTTTGGTTCCATGACACAATTTTGCACATATAACTCTTTAAACACCAAATGTACATAACATCACATTTATATTGCATCTTTGTAACATTTTTTCTCTCTCATTTTGTTTCTTTAAATGGACCACTGGTGCATTTTAAAGAATACGGGTTAAAAACACAGTTGTCCACAAACAATATCTATCACTGACATCAGATGTAACTACTACACATCACAAAAAAAATGAATGGAATGACTTAAAATGCATAATTTCATTTACCTGCACATATGATAACACAATGACATTCTTTAAAAAAAAAAAAAAATGTAAACAACGTACTAGGGGCAGCAGATATAGATACTCTCCTGCCGTCATTGATTGAACAGCAATGATAAGTATCTCTGAATATGAATGAGCATGCATGACAGGGTGACTAAAACAAGAGTTCGGCAATATACAGTTTAATTTAACTTAGATTTATTCACAGAGACAAAACAAAAAGAGGGGCACATGATTGAGTATGGTTCTTCTATTTGAAGTCCAGCAGGTTGCAGTCAATTTTGTAGTACACGTAGGGATAATATTCTTGCTGACTGAGGTTCAAGCCAGGAATGTCCATAGCAGATTGCTGGAACAGGAAAAAGACACCATGAAATCAAAATTGACATTCTTATTTTTTATGGAACATTGCAATAGTTGTTATAAGTTATTTATCCGTGCACATCATTTTATTTAATTAATGTGCCTCGTAATCTTTAATCAAAATAACTTCCCCTCCCTCTTGCAGCAACATCTCTTCTCTGATGATGTGTTTACTGGCGTGAGGGCGGGACAACCTGTCACTCAAATGAGATTGACCAATAGCAAACCACAATTCTCCATGGACAAAATCAAGTCGTGCCCTACAGTTATACATCACAATAGGTTACAAAAGACTATTGCAAATTCCGTTTAATGCCGACTTTAAACAGGCCACAACAATAAAATGCCACTGTGCCACACACTTTTTCAGCAGCCCAAAACTGAAAAGTTTTATGAGTTACAGTGTTTCCAATTAACTACCTACTTAATCTGTGCCGCCAGTTTTATAATAAACCGAAAATATTTTAAAACCTCTCATAATAACATAAAAGTTCTCTATTGTTGTTTTGCGCCATTGCTTTGGCAAAGTATCTGTCAAACTAACTAAAATCAAAAGCGCAATATGGCTTTGTGGCCATACCAAATTGCAAAAGACTGCGATTTAATTAAATAAGTATATAGTCTGTTTGCACTGCGTGTTTCAAAGCGAAGTGTGCACTTTGCTAAGTCCACTACTGCCCCTGTCTTTCACGGTGTTCCCCAGGGTTCTGCTCTTCGGCCTCTTCTCTTCATCATCTACATGCTTCCTTTAGGTAACGTTATCCGTCATCATGTCTTTAACTTCCATTACTACTAGAGGTCGACCGATTGATCGGCCGGCCGATATATCGGGCCGATTTTTGTCATTTGTCATTCATTTTCCGCTGCATCTCGCGCACAGTTGAGCACACAAGCCTTTCAAAGTATACTCCTTTGTCCATGAGCGCAGAAAAACGGATTTAGTGGACTGCTGTTTTGAAGCTCTCAAGTCACTCACACATGCCTTGTTGTGCACGCGGATCGTCCTGCATGCGGACGGGGTGTGCGAGCCTTGAACCAGCTGTAGTTTAGGCTACAGGTAAGCGCGGGTACCAAAACCTGGTAACGAGCTCAGCGGCTAAATTATTATACAAGCCTGCGTTGTATAGATAAACTCTGACGTTATCAATTCTGTTTTTGTACGTTACTGGAGAATTTCTCTCCCTCTGAGGCTGCGTGTGAGACGGAGCAACTCACACTCTGCAGCCGTGCTTTGTTGACACACAGCTTCAACTAACGATGGCAGGGGAAAACAGACTGTTTTGAAAGAGTAATTACGTTGTAGCCTACTAGAATTGATGCCGACCATGTTTATCATAAGTGCAACAAGTCATTTGCATGTGAAAGTAGAAGCATGTGCAATTCAGACGAAACTTCTGGCTAAAACGTGCATATTAACTTTCCTCATTAAATGTGTCTGTGGGTCCGACACATAGCCTCCACGACGTCATCGCTCATGTCTATGCAGTTATGAGCAGCAGGCTGTGTAAAATGGGTGAACTCTTATTTTTATCATCACTTATATTATGGCTATTTGGCTTACAGTATAGAAGCATGCTTCAGAATAATTTTGAGAAGGTGCTTAAAAAGTTGAGCCATGTATTATTATTAGGAATTAGGCTACTACTAAGTTAATTTGACAGTCTAGATTTTTAATTACCTGTTTTGTGTATTTAATATTTAATGTACAAATTATTTTTAGTGCAGTGATTGGAGAGGCTTGTGTTGTTCAGTAAATGTTTAATTTAAGCAATTTTCTGTATAACTTCTTATTACTTAACTGTTAGATTTTATGAGATGAAGGGGGGGAAAAAAGAAAATCGGCCAAACATATCGGCCAAAAAAAAAAAAAATCTGCATCATACATCGGCTGCCCTGATTTCTAAATATCGGCATCGGCCAGAGAAAAACCCATATTGGTCGACCTCTAATTGCTACGTAGATCAAAAAATTTGACTTAAACGCAGCCCAGGAACTGAGTTTTGCGCCGCTGCACTAGAGGGATGGAGGTCCAGCCCCTATAGTCTCACTGATGTTATCACTATTAATCAGTTTCAATATAGAAATCACCTATGGAATTTTTACTTTTGGAATGCAACCGTTGCCCAAAATGCTGTAAATGCCACAAAACAAAGTAATTCCTTATATTTAACACAAAAACACAGCCTAGGGCCAAAAGTAAACTTACGTCAATAATGGCAGCTGCGCTGCTGTCCAGGTGCTTATAAAGATCATACAGAACTTCCCTCAGTTTCTTCATGTTCTTCTTGTTGGGCTGTAGCAGCATTGCTTGGAAGTTCACAGGCAATCCATATCTGTTTATTTAGAAAAAAGAAAGAAAAAATTGTTGTTTTAAGTCTAGATTTTCACTGTGAGAGATTTACAAAAATAAACCTGATGTGAAAAATTTTCTTCTTTGGACTGGGTAGCAGGTTGCAAGTTTTGAAAGTTAAAGTTGGCATAATACAAAAAACTCTTATTTCAAAAGAAAATTCAATAATCATTTGATTCCTCATGATATGCGCCCTCTAAGAACCTAAAGAGATGTTTTGTTGTGTCGTTACCTCAACACTGATTCCACAAAGACCCTCAGAGCCTTAATATGGATCCAAGCAATAAAAGCCTCACTGAAGTTCACTTTCAGCCATCGAACTAATGGACCCTGCAGAGGACACATGTATGAAAGAATTAAAAATAACCAAAACTGATGTATTAACATGCCAGTTGCTCTGAGGATCCATATAGCCGATACATACAAACTGCTTTTTCTTGTCAGTTGAGAGTCTGGTCATCTCCTCCTTATCTGCTTTCATTTCTTCCTCGTTGTACTGGAAGTCACGAACCGTGAACCTGCAAAGCAGACACTGGGATGACTAAGGCATTAAGATCCTTAAACTGGACATTTTCTCAGACATCTCAACGGTGTGATTCATGACCGCATGGTGGAGCTAAAATTGGCTGTTTACTTGTTTTCTCTGGCCTTGTGTCTGAAGTCATCGATGGCCTTTCTGAACAGTGTGACGGTAAACAGGCCGCTGTCATGGTCCTCAAAAAGCAAACTGCCAAGGAGGAAATAACACTAAATATTTAGTGTTGTGTAGCAGGGAGAATGTCCTATTCATATTTCACTCAAAATAATAATATTTTGCATGAAGAAAATTCTCAAAAATGTAATTACTGTAATGCATTAAAAATTATTTAATTTGCAACACATTTATACATCATGGTAGTAACTGTTGGACTGTTCATTTATGCTTATTTTAATACAAAAGTGCTACTGTCAGTAACAGTCAAAACATTACTTTAATCACAAAATGACAATAACCAGTGCAAACCAAACATATTTTTATTTTACATTACAGACAGATGGAAAATGTTGTCTGTTTGTTCTGCTGCATTAGTTAATTGGTTTCCTTAGTAACCGGCATAACACTAATTTGTCTAGTTAAGTCCTAAACATGTTCTCCTCAAGCCTCAGACACATTGATTATGCCTTTTAGTCAAATCAAATCCAAACAACCTTTTGCATGTCAGGTTTTCCAAAATCCCATTTAATCTCTGTAGTTGTTCAAAGAAGCACCTTTTTAAAAATGCACCTATATGAAACTATTAAAGTAAATCATTTGATTATCTAAAGTCAAATGACTCATGGTCTTATTACTTGATAAATTCTACTTTATTTCTATTTTGTGACAAGGTCCATGATCCCTTAGATTTGCAAGACATTTCCAGGAAAATAAAAGTAAATAACTGACAGAATTGTTGCAAGTTGCTTACTTTGTAGACCGTGGCACTACCATTTCTGAAAGAGTCTCGTATGTCCGCTGCCAGTCGGCATAATTTGTTCTGAAGGGTTAGAAAATAAGCTGTCAGCATGAGGAAAAATTCAACAAAATAGGTTTGTATGCATCCACAAAGAGGCTATTTATGTTTTGGAATATGTCACTTACTTTGGTACCACCACCAGCATAGTAATGAGGTACTCCGAATCCAGCACAAAATCATCTTTCTTGACAATATCAGCCAAACTCCTGGTCAGCAAGCTTCCGCTGGAGAGACCACAAAAATCACATTTGTTCAGAGGAAAATGCTTTTTAAACCATGACTCTCAAAGTCATTAAAGGAACCCTAACATAGAAATTATGACTTTGACTACTTTCTTGGAGTTTGTCAGTATAAACTGTTTTCTGGAAAAGAGATGCGTGAATATTCTTCAAAAAAAAAAATACTTTGTGTTCCATGAAAAACAAAGGAATTTTCAGGATTTATAACAGGTAATATTTTCAATTTATTTTGATTTTATTTTTTTTTCGTAAGTTGCCTTGTATATTATGAACTTACTCAATAATAAAATTCAATTAATATCAATGCATCTAAACAAATAAAAGGTTTCCAGGTTACTAAATGTATAATAAAATAAAGCCCAAATAATGCATGCGAAATAAACCTCCTAAAAATAAGAGTTAATCTGAAAGTTGGAATTTACTCACGCGTTCTTCCTCTCTAGATTCTGTAAGTTTCCCTTCAGGTTGTTGTAGGCTGATGCTCGAGCCTTCAGGTCATTGTCAATCTGTGAGACTTGCTGTTGAACAGCAGGGGGAGAGAGTTTCATTTAAAACAGCATCTGAGGTGTCATTCAAGCACCAGAAGCCCAAATCAGAACAGTAAGAATGCATATCAATAATATATGTGACCCTGGACCACAAAACCAGTCATAAGGGTCAATTTTTTGAGATTTATACATCATAAATAAGCTTTCCATTGATGTATGGTAAGATGCAACTAAATCTGGAATCTGAGGGTGCAAAAAAAAAAAAAAAATCAAAATATTGAGAAAATCGCCTTTAAAGTTGTCCAAATGAAGTCCTTAGCAAAGCATATCCACTCACAAAAAATACATTTTTGATATATTTATGGTAGGAAATTTACAAAATATCTTCAAGGAACATGAACTTTGACCTAATGACCTAATGATTTTTGACATATAAGAAATATACCTGTGCGACTTATGACTGGTTTTGTGGTCCAGAGTCACATATATTAAACAGGGCTGAAAGATACATCAAATATTCAAAATACATTCCCAACGAGTGGTATAAAATTAAGCAACATTTTGAACAACCACAAACGGTGATAAACAAAAGGTCATTGTGGATTTTAGCCCCATAATTCAAATAGAAATCACTGAATCAGATCACTTGCCTTGGATATAATCTCAGAAATGTTCTTCAAGGATTGTTTGATAGGGTATTTGGCCATGTCCCACTGGAATCTTGTGACGTAGGTGACCAGATCGACTAAAACACAGCATGGAAAACAAGAAAAAATTCAACAAAACCAGCAACAGATCCCATTTCATTCCATAGATACCAGTGATTCTTACCTCCATTTGCCAGGAGGTTCTCCTGGACTTTATCTCGACTGTCCTCCAACACGTCGGCCATGTACTGAGCCACCTTCTTCACCACACTGTGAACGGCATCAAAAGACATCACAGCCCACTGAAAACTCTCTCAAATTCTCAAAGATTGAAGATTGTCCAGGACACAGAATTCATCAAAACATCACATATATATCAGGTGATTCAGAAGCACTGAGGTGTCCAGGAAGCCCAGTTTTATTTAGTAAAATTACTTCAGATGACGTCACATTAGACTTTTTAAAAATGTGAGAACATTCTGGCTGTCTACAGATATATATATAGCCAAAGCATGCTTTAGTAATATATATTGGCCATCTAAAGCTCTAGATTTATCAGATGCAAAAGCACTTGACTTGAGGAGTATGTTTGACTTTAGGGAACACACAAAAAAACAGAATCTCACATCTATGGATAAGCCATAAGTCATGTAATTTAAATATGGTTGTGGAAACAGAAGCTAGAGCGTCACCAAACTGCTAATAACTAATTTTAGGCATATGCCACTGTAACCTCACCTCTATATGAGATTCCTCACCACACCAAAGTAAAGAAACATGCTCTTTGACATTAGGCATTGATATATTACTGCTAGAAACCACAACAACTCAAATCTGCAAGACATTTCATTCTTTAAGACAGAAAGGCCTTTAGATTAGTATTATTATAGTCACTATAACTCATATAGGGTGAGCGATTCAAAACCGAAAAACCTAACCTAAATATTAGAGTTTGATGCATAACTCATCCCACACGGTTTGTTTTACAGATAAGAATGATTACGGTTTACAAATTTCATCTGACAGACAATGGCTTAGTTGAAACAATGGACCTAAAAAAAACCTAGAATCTAAAAACAAGAATTTCATACAGACTTGAAATTCGAAACACATCTCTGTTTACTTGGGACACAAAAGCAACCACCCATTACACTATAGCAACACCTTAGCAACCACCTTATAACACCTCATCAATCACACAGAAATATCCTGGCAACCATCCACACATTGTGACATGTTTTGAATAAAAATGTAAAAAGAATTGTGGTGCTGAAAGTAAAAAAGAAAGAAAAAAAACTTTACCTCTCAACAAAAGAGTCCAACTTGGCCAGCTCATCAGACAGCCCCACAAGGACATCTAATGTCCCGACCTGCAGCGTTTAGAGAAAAGAAACCGAGACACTTTGATCACCATCCAGTATAATGAAGCAATACAAACACAGCCATGCTGGATTTGATCAGCATCGGCCCATAGAGACAGCAGGGGCCGCCGGCGCTTAGAGTGGCGCCGCCTCTGTTCTCATCCTGTCAGGCGGAAAGTGACTGGTCAAGACGACACAGGGCAGCAGGGTCACTTGACCCTGGGAAATAGGAACGAGACTTGCCTGGCTGATTTTTGTTTTCAAACAGGAACCCACATGACACAAAGATTTCTGTGGACATTTTTAAATGATGCAAACAACTTGTTTTTTGTAACAGTTTTGAAACGTACAACTGAAAACAACAGCGTAAATTATTCATCATATATATGAAAAGTTCAGATACAAAAGCTGCTAAACGCCACCTCCGTCAAAAATGAGAATGATATTGAGCGAATGCTCTCCACACATAGTAGATGTCAATGGAATCATATGTTTTCAAGATGAATGACAGTGTGTGTATGAGCCACTTTTAATTGCCGAGCTGCAAGTTTTTATCATGTTTTGTCCATCGTTACAGTGGCAATGACAGGATTTCAAGCGTAGCAAGTAAACACGACAGTGTTCCTTTTGCTGCTGTAAAAATGACAGAAATAGACGTTTTACTATGTCTTATTGTCCAGAGAGGTGGACTTAAGAGGTTATTGTGAAAAAAGCACACATGGACTTATGTGCACACATGGTTTTACAGCAAAAGACAGTCAAATTTGTTAAATACCAATGAATTGACTAAAGTGACATTTAAGGCATTTCATTAACTGTTCAACCTTTTCATTGCCATTAAAGCGACATTACTGAACCTAAACATAGGAGCCTGATGAAAAAAATGCTCATTTAAAAGAAAAGATGTCAGATGGATTTAGAGGTTTTTGCGATGGAACTCTTCATATATAAATATATATATATTATATATATATATTAGGGCTGCACAATATATCGTCACAGGATATGTGATATCAAGTATAGGGATCGTAGTTGATCCATACGGGTCCTCTGCTCCCCGGTTCGGAACGCATGTGATTTGTGGATTAATTGCAAAGTTTAACCATCATACAGTGACAGTTTATCATTCGCATGTGTTTTTAAGTCCTGTCAGTTTAAACATCAAGAGCAAGAAGACTGGAACTTGCGCATTGTCGCGCAAAATGGCTGTCTCGGTGAGTGTCTTCGTAAACACAGTCGGTTTATGTATTGTAAACAATTGAGAAAGAAAAGGGATGCGTATCATTATATTGGATCCTTGCTTTCGTCTTAAAGTGACAGCAGCCTAATAAACCCGCAGCTGTTTATGTCACCAATGTTAATCAAACCACAAAAGAGAAAGAGAAAATAACTTTTGTAGCTTTAACAAAGAAAAATTGTTTTAATTATATTTATATTTAATTTATTCAGTGAAGACTTTGCAGTGTTGTTTTACATTTGATTATTCAATGTCTGTACCTGAATACAGTTAGATTTACCTACATAAAGCACTGCTTATTTCATTTGTATCTTATTCTATTTTTCTATTCTATTATGCTTGTAATTTGTTTATTATTTTCTATGCAGATGCACTACCCCAGAAAATCACCCCAATTATCCTAGAATGATTAATTCTTTATAAATAGAGCTATTCAAATCATCTAATGAAATTTTTTTCATATCGCAGAAAAACAAAATATAGCAAGTAATTATATGAATTAATAACATTCAGAAAGTTAAGAAACATTAATTTAATCTTCAGAATTTAGTTAATGTGTGTTAATACTAATTTGAGTAATGTTTGTTTATACCTGAAACAAGTTGATGAAATGGAGAGAATAACGTTTTTATTTTCATTTCTTTCAAAATATAATAATTAAAAATATAATGATTAATTGTTAATTATAATGAAATTATCATTCATTTAAAAGAAGGTATAAAAGGCAGAACCCCCAAACTATCATTACCAATATCAGCAGATATCACTCTGAATAATCGGCTATCGGTATCGGTGGAGAAATTTAGTATCGGTGCATCTCTGTCCAGAACTCAAAAGGCTACTTAACTCAGACTGTAAAAAGAGGAAGAGGAAGAGAATGTGACCTTGAGATCAGGAATGTTGAACTTGTTGTTAGTGGACAGATTGTTGGTGCGAGTTGTGGCAGTCATTAGTTTGTCCCATGTCTGCTGGCAGGTTTTCTCTCCAGGAGCCGAAATCAACCAGAACTCTGTCATGGCTGCTGAGGAACAAGTACTGAAGAGTCTAAAGCAGAAAGATGTTGACAGGCATTAATAAACATCGAAATGTACAAACTTCACACTGCACCACCAACTAGTGTTTTACAGATAAATCAAGAAAATGCAACAATGCTTAGATTAATATAGGCCTTAACAATAAAAAATTATTTTCAAAAATTACTCGGAAATTAATTTAGAACCACTTTTAGGATTTTCAGGAAAATAAAAATATACATTTATATTTTTCAATTAATATTAGATTTTATATTAATAGGTAAGGCATTTTTAGAAATTACTTTAATGCAAATTTAAAAGATTTAATTTAAAATTATAGCTGTGCAAATATCTCTAAAAAAAAGACCCAAAACAGACAAAATTATTCACAATAACTTGCAGACAAGTTTTCCTCTACAAGAACATACAAAAACAATATCTTCCTGATGAAATACTTCAGAGTAGTAGACCATAACTAAAAAACAGTTGTATCAATTATAGACATTCATTACTTTAAAAGCATGAAAAATCATGAATAAATCTATATACTTATCTAAGTGTATTTATTTCATTATTTTTACTTGATTACCTTACATTCATTTATTATTTGCCTTGACTACCTTTTTTGATTTTATAGGATAAATGTGCTCATTACTTCTGTTGACTTTTTTTTTCTTAATTGTGGTTTAAAATTTTGTTGAGCTTTCTGCTAAAGTGTAAAAAAAAATGTTCAATAAATATATTTATGTAAATCAAAATTTCAATATTCCATGATATTTTCCATGACAGTAAGACCCTGACATACAGAATTTAAAATATACACTTCCACTTTACATTCATATAATTTGAACCTGAAAATATTAATTTTGAATAAAAAAATGTGTTCATGTTATTTGGAAAATGTACTTTTAGTTTCAGAGCACTGCATAAATCAATGTACATTGAAGTAAGAGAGAATATTAATTTTTGGACATGACTAGCCTGAACTTACTGGCTTATTTCCTCAAAATGAATGAATGACACTTGACAGTCACGAGTTAAAGCAGAGGACCATGAGAGCGACCTTGAGTCTGATGAATGGACACTGTCTGATTAGAGTAATAATCTCATCTGATCTGTCTCACTAGTGTAGATATCAGATGTTCGATCATATAAGGTCATCAACAGTAGCAGGCTGCAGATGGCTCAAACCATCACAATGTAAACACGCAGTATTTCAAACATATAGTACAAGAGAACTGGACAAATACACTCAAATCGACACTGCGACACCTTTGAGATGTTTAATATTAAGTGACAATCTGAAAACACATACTTAATAAAATTTTTAAAGCATATAAACACAAGATGAACCTCAGAAACCTCTAATCCACACTAGCGAATACAGCTAAAGCTGCAGACGTTACAACGCGGTCACACAAACAGCGGCGTCTTGTTTCTCCAGCGGTCTTACCTTAACGTGAACGAGATGACACGACGATTATTTGGTAGTTTTAATTAAATACCTTTCAAAGGATCAGTCTTAGGATTTGATATTCATTATGACACTACACTCTTTCCAAAGGCTTCACTCACGGTCAGCTGATCGACTGCTGTGATCCGCGCATGCGCAGCAACAGGCGACAGCGACACCTGGAGATCTGGAGGAAATATGGCAGCTTCTTTTTTTGAGCACACTACGTTTGTTTTGCACTACTTGCGAGGTCAGTATCAAAAGTAGCAGTCAGTATGTGGTGTTTCCACCAGCTGCTTTAAGTGCTACAATGCATCTCATCTTCATGGACTGCATCCAGTTTGCCAGTTCTTGAGATGTTACTCCACTAGGCCATGTTCAGACAGCCAGCAAAAATCAGATTTTTTGCATATCCAGATTTTATCCAAATGGGTTTTTGAAAGTCTGTTTTTTTCAAATCTGATTCAAACCACATATAGAGGTGGTTTGAAATGCGATTCCAATCAGATTTTTACAGATGCATCTTAGTCTGGCTGCTCAAATCGGATTTCAAATAGTCTTTTGCGTCACTCTTAACATGACACACAATGTTAACGTCAAAACTGGTAACAGAAATGGCGGAAGTATTTATAAGGTGTTCAAATGAGGGGCTTTCTGCCTTTTCATAGTTCCTAGAACTCTTGGTGGATGTACCCGGATTTTGCCATGTTTGCACCACAGGAACTAGGAACGATTTTAGTTCTAGGAACTCCTTTTGGGGGAGCTAAATTAGCTCCTACTTCAGAGCAGGGTCTAAACCAGGAACTATCAGTGACTTAAGTGTACGTTGATTGGTCATGCGCACACTGGCTCCCAGCATTTTTAAAAAGCTGTGTAAACATATTTACTTCACGAACATGGAAAACAGCGATAATGGCATTGATTTACCTGTTGTCTGCAGTTCTTTTCTCCGCCTCGAGGATATGTAATACTGCAAATTGTCACGTCTCTTACCCCTACTTTTTGCTCTTTCAGTCACGTAAATTATGCGTTTACATGGATTATTTCTCGGGGAACAATCCTAGTGGCTAGTTCCTAGAACTGAGTTCCTAGAACTATTCGGTGCGAAAGCCAAAGACTCTTACTTGGAGAGTGAGACAACGCACCTCCATTTTCCCTCTATCACCTATAGGGTACGCCTACGTTTTTACCAAAGCAACCTATGCAGATAGGTTGGGGGCAGTTGTGGCCTAATGGTTAGAGAGTCAAAATTGTAACCCAAAAGTCACGGATTCGATTCTCAATACTGCCAGGAAACTGGCAATACTGAGCAAGACACCTAACCCCCAATCACTCCCTAGGTGCCGCAGTGAATGGCTGCCCACTGCTCCGGGTGTGTGTGTCCACAGTTTGCGGTGTGTGTTCACTACTCACTCCTCCTAATGTGTGTGCACTAACTTTTGAATGCAGAGGACAAATTCCGAGTCCCGAGTACCACTTAATAGTGTGGACAGTCTGCATGAAAAGATCTGATTTGAGGAAAAAAAAAATCCTATTTGCCTGCAGTCTGAACATAGCCTTAGTGTCTTAAGGACTGTTCCACAGGTGCATGTGCAAAAATTGTTTATGGTTCATTGAACAAGCATGAAAAACATTGTTTAAAGGGGTGGTTGATTAAGATTTCACTTTTTTTAACTTTAGTTAGTGTGTAATGTTGCTGTCTGAGCATAAACAACACGCTCAAAGTTCAATGCAAAGGGAGATATTAAAGAATTCTCTGTTTAAGGACTACAACAAACAACTGGTGACTTCACTAACCCTAAAATTGACATAAACCCTGTCCCCAAGAACACACAACAAAGGGGGCGAGGCCATGTTGGGCTGCTTTAGAGAAGAGGAAGTGTTGTTGTAGTAGAGTGTTGTTATCATGCCGTCATTTTACACCAGACTGCTTCACAAACGAGGGTCTGGATTCGCACAAAAGATTAACATGACGGCACATGCTAGTCGATGAGTTGAATCAACTCCACAGCAACTATATAAATTTATCCACTAACCGTTCAGAAACGTCCAGTTTCATTCTAAAAGTTGTAACTCCTTCCTGAGTCTCTCCATCAGTGTCGACTCCGGTTTGAACAATGTAACGCTGAACACCGTTACTGACAATCCTCATTTTGGCTGCGTGAGATTCTCCAGCTTTGTTGTTGTTGAGCAACCGAAGCACAAGCTGTTAAAGCTCCGCCCTCTTCTGGAAAGACACATTCTGGGAACATTAGAGACTTATATTAGATCTTGTAACCCTTCCAATAACCCTAACCCTTTCCAATAAAGATAAGTGAAGTGTTTTTTTACGTTATAAACCAGAATCCTTATCCAAATTATAATAGGCCCAATATCAGTTCTAAAGAGAAACAGCACTCTTGTAGCACAGAATCAACAGCTGACTGTTACTTTTATTCATCATGCCATTACACACCTTTTTGACTCAATGGCCTCTGAATTTATGAAGCTGACTTTTCCCTGGAGGTTAAAGGCAGGAATGCCCAGTCAGCAGGCCCAAAGAGGGAGGCACAGCATTCTTTTTTTGGATAGGAGTCCCTCTTCCTGGCAGCGGGTGTCCCCCACCCTGAGTTCGAGGAAAAGCCCACAAAGGGATATGTTTATGGAGTTCAGTAGGTCTGGGGTGCATTGTTTGGGATACAATGCCGGGACTGGCTGGAGCCAAACCCCCAGATCAAACACCAGGGTGGGCTGCCCACTGACTGGCCGGCGGCCAGACCGATAGGGACATGTCTGGGCACGCGTGCTCTAATCAGTCACCCGCCCGCCAGCCCGAGTGGTTGGGGAATAAGGAACATTGCTTGTTTAGTCTCTAGGGATGTCCAGCCCAGAGTCCATGGGTTCCAATTTGTCCCAAGCTTTTTGTTATAACCCTTGCATCCATTTCCTTAGTTTCCAACATATGCACAAAACATGCAAATACACAATTTGGGGAACACAAAAAAGGATAGCAAGGTGATTGAGAAAGGATTTCAAAAATGATAGGTCCTCTGGGGCTTCGATCATAACAATATTTTGTCATTAACAGAACAGTCAGATTCTGTCATATTTTGGGTTCATTTTAATCCAGCCATATAGTAATTTTTAAACAATAGTTGAGTTAAATAAAACTGCCCAGCACGTTGGGCAAACATTTAACCCAACCACTGGGTTAAAACAACCCAATCGCTGGATTTGTCCATCCTTAACCCAACTTGGGTTGTTTTTAACCCAGCATTTTTAGAGTGTATTTACTAACCCTTTTAGCTTTTTTCCATATAGTCTGTCAGTTAATATTAGTGACCACGTCTGTCAATTAAGCTACAATACACTCTAAAAAATGCTGGGTTAAAAACAACCCAAGTTGGGTTGAAAATGGACAAACCTAGCAGTTGGTTTAAATGTTTGCCCAACCTGCTGGGTAGTTTTATTTAACTCAACTATTGTTTAAAAATGACTGTATTGCTTGCTTAAAATGAACCCAAAGTATGTTGGAAATTAACATTTAATATATTTAATAAATGAACATTTACTAATAAGTTTAATGAATAATAATTAAACAATAAACATGTATTAAATTGCTTATTAATAAATGTTTATCTTTGATTATTATTGTTGCCTCTAGTAATTATGTGTCTGATTTTTAATTTTAAAACGTATTTTGGGTTCATTTTAAGCCAGCCATAGTCATTTTTAAACAATGGGTTAAATAAAACTGCCCATCATGTTGGGCAAACATTTAACCCAATCGCTGGGTTTGTACATTTTCAACCCAACTTGGGTTGTTTTTAACCCAGCATTTTTTGAGTGTATGACAAAAAAACACCATGTACCTATCAAAAATATATATGACTCATGCACAATAAGTCATATGATATCTTTTTGTGAGGAACAGACCAAATTTAAAGTAGTTGTTCATTGAAAATAGTCCCATTTGCTGCAGTTCTCAAATCTAATTGTCCATTCTTTGTATTCGAACTGAATGGGGATTGATTAGTGTACAAGTTAAAACTGATGGGTTTTTTGTCAGGATAAGGTTGAATATTTATTGGACTTCTGAGGTCAAGGAAAAGTGAGTTCATTTGGGTGCTGTGTAATGGGTGGAGAGATGAAAGGTGACAGATAGTGATGGAAAACAAAAGATAAGCTCTATTGTTTTTGTTCTCGCCGTCTATCTTTTTACCTCACTGGCAATGGCCTTCAAATGTTTTTAACGCATAAACATGGTGTTTAAATATAGTTGAATGTAGCAAAGCAATAAAACTGTTTCCATTTGCTTACGATCTTTAACAAGATCCTCTACAACTGAACTCAGTTTCATATTTTGTTTAAATTTATCTTAACCCTGTAAAGTCTGACATATAAAATAATAGTCAGGAAAATAAAAAAATCAAATGGAAAAGTTTATTGAACTTTTAGACTTTTTGTTGTTGTTGTTGTTGTTGTTGCGCATCATTTTGCATGAGCATCAAAAATATGCAATTTGGTGCATATGCTCATATTAATGGCCAAAAATGCCGTTTTACACCCATAAGTCCTTCGTTGATCTTCGGAACGCAAATTAAGATATTTTTGTTGAAATCCGATGGCTCAGTGAGGCCTGCATAGCCAGCAATGACATTTCCTCTCTCAAGATCCATAAATGTACTAAAAACATATTTAAATCAGTTCATGTGAGTACAGTGGTTCAATATTAATATTATAAAGCGAATAGAATATTTTTGGTGCGCCAAAAAAAAGCAAAATAACGACTTATTTAGTGATGGCCGATTTCAAAACACTGCTTCAGGAAGATTCGGAGCGTTATGAATCCGCGTGTCGAATCATAATTCGGATCACATGTCAAACCGCCAAACTGCTGAAATCACGTGACTTTGGCGCTCCGAACTGCGGATTGGACACGCTGATTCATAACACTCCGAAGCTTCCTGAAGCAGTGTTTTGAAATCGGCCATCACTAAATAATTCGTTATTATAAATGACAGAATTTTCAATTTTGGGTGAACTAACCCTTTAAATGCTTAGTTTTATAAAAGCTCAAAATGCAATAATGCAATGCAATACAAGAGAGATGAACAAATAAACATTCCTCAAAAGCATGATGGATCATATTTGATACTCGCATTTGAACATGATTTATAAATAATCAAGTAAGCCTAAGCTGTTTCAGTTCAGCAAGTGATCATATTGAAATATTACTATAAAAGTGAAGAATATTCTCTGGGTTAAAAACTGTGACAACTAGCCCCGGTCTCCCCTATGATGTAATATTGTTGACATTTTCAGTCACTTAATGGTGCAAATTCCTTTCATTACTTTCACTGGAACATTGCACAATTTTATTGTTACAAGAAGAAATGTCCTTTGTTTTCTCCTATCAGATTATGTAGTTTATTGGAGAGTTCCTTTATTTTGTATTGTATTTAAGGCTCCATATATGAGCCCTTAAAGCTCAGGAGAATTCCTGTTGCTCAATACCAGTAGGGTGTTATTGCATATGGCAGGCGAACCACATGTCCTTCCTTCAACAAGCATACAGAGGCAAATTGCTATTATACCAAGAACAATGGTTATCAAACACCGCCGTTCACTCCAAGCTGCTTCAGATGTTATGTTAGATTAGATGCCATGCGCTCATTTATAGTCTAGGGGGAGAAGGCACAAAACTCGGAACTGCTTTTGTGTGCTCCAAAAGAGAAACTTTCACTGACAAGTGTAGTGGTCCAAGCAACATTGACGTGGGTAAAACAAACAGAGCTATTGTGAAGCTCAATTGGCTCATTTGACATTCTGATGAAACTATTTTTGGTAAAGGACTCAGCAATCGGAGAAAAGAGAACTATACACACAAATGAGGAATTTCTGTCTGTAACATATTGGCACATCAATGTTTGAGTCGTTGTTTAGAATAACAGCCCAAACGTGAAGTACTGTTACTCAGATTGCTAATGGGTGTGCGTGTGTGTGTTGCAACTTGAAAATGTTGAAACAATTTATTTCTTTTCAACGTCTTATTCTGCGCATGGAAAGAGTGACTCATTATGTTGTTAAATGAAGAATGAATTGAATAATAATAATAATATACACTCTAAAAATGCTGGGTTAAAACAACCCGAATTGGGTTAAATATGGACAAACCCAGTGATTGGGTTGTTTTGACCAACATGCTGGGCAATTTTATTTAACCCAAATATTGTTTAAAAATGACTCAACGGCTGGCTTAAAATGAACCCAAAATAGGTTGGAAATTGAAAATCAGACACATAATTACTAGAGACAATAATAATCAAAAGGTGAACATTTATTAATAAGAAATTTAATAAATTTTATTATTTAATTATTATTTATTAAACTTACACTCTAAAAAAATGCTGGGTTAAAAACAACCCAAGTTGGGTTGAAAATGGACAAAACCAGCGATTGGGTTGTTTTAACCCAGCGGTTGGGTTAAATGTTTGGCCAACGTGCTGGGCAGTTTTATTTAACCCAACTATTGTTTAAAAATTACTATGGCTTGCTTAAAATGAACCCAAAATAGGTTGGAAATATTATTTTACATATTTTGGGTTCATTTTAAGCAAGCAATACAGTAATTTTTAATCAATAGTTGGGTTAAATAAAACTGCCCAGCACATTGGGCAAACATTTAACCCAACTGCTGGATTTGTCCATTTTAACCCAACTATTTTTATTTTTAACCCAGCATTTTTTAGAATGTATTAATGATTTTTTTCAATTATTAAACATATTAATAAATATTAATTTCCAACCTATTTTGGGTTCATTTTAGGTGAGCAATATAGTAGTTTTTAAACAATAGTTGGGTTAAATAAAACTACCCAGCTGTCACAGAGACGAACTCCGTGATTCCCTCCTCTGGCCATCGGAGGGAACCCTCTCCCGAATACTGACATGCACACACACTCACACACTACATTTCCCATCAGCCCCGTACCTTGGACTAATCACCACACCCAGCTGAAGCTCATTTAGCAGACTATTTAAGACTCTCATTTCCTCATCACCATTGCGAAGTCTTGTATTGCCACAGTGTACATTTCTGAGTGTTTTCTTGTATTATTTGCCTGCCTGTTACTGATCCTGTTTGCCTCTCGTTTACGATTCTCTGCCGCCTGCCTTTGGACTGTGAGTGATATCCGCCTGCCCTGATTCCTTGCCTGTACCCTGACTACGATTCTGCCTGTCCCTTACCATTCCTGTTTGCCCCTGTTTGACCCTGCCTGTTGTACTACGCATTCTTCTAATAAAAGCCTACTTATGGATCTCGAGTGACGATTCGTTACAGAAGACTTCGCCAGGACAAGATCCAGCGGCTTTCTCTCACCTGTGTGTAACCATGTCAGCACAAGCCAGCCAGCTCGCTGCACACCAACATCAGCTCAATCGCCTCACATCACTCACTGAGGAACTGGTGAAAGCGCTACAAGGTCTCCACACACCTGCTCCAACGGCGCCTCCGACACCCGCCGCGGCCGCCATTACCCACACGGCAGGAACGCCGCCACTGGGGAATCCACGTCTCTCACTCCCAGAAAAATTCGACGGCGATCCCACTAAATGTAAGGGCTTCATTCTTCAATGCTCCCTCTTCATTAGTCAGCAACCTGCATTGCACAACACTGAAGCAGGAAAGATCACACTCATCTGTTCATTGTTCACCGGGAGTGCTTTGGAGTGGATTTCCGCTGGAAAGATGGGGCAGCTTTTCCCTCGTTTGAGTACTTTATGCAGAAATTTAGAGAGGTTTTCGATCACCCCAGTGACGGAAAAGGGGCTGGTGATCGCTTAATGGAGCTTACCCAGGGGCGTAGAACGGCGGCTGAATACGCCCTGGCCTTCCGCACGCTTGCAGCACAAACCAATTGGGTGAGTGACACACTTAAAGTATGTTTTTGAAGAGGACTGTCTCATGAATTACAGGCAGAGCTCACCTGCCGTGACGAAGGCAGGAGCCTGAATCAATTCATTGAACTTACCATCCAAATTGACAATCTCATGCGTTCCCGTAAGACCAGTCATAAACGCAATGTTTGCTCCTCTCCTCCCGTGGACCCAGAGTATTCAGAACCCATGCAAATTAATTCCTATCATTTATCTGAAGAGGAGAGAAGTCGCAGGTTGACCCACCGTCTATGTTTGTACTGTGGTAACCCCAGTCATGTGAGAAACAACTGTCCAGTGCGTTCCCGTCCTGAAAACCTACGGTTGGTGAGTGATGCTAACTCTTATTACAGCTCTGACATGTGCGTATCTGTACCCATTACACTTCTGTTTAATGATCAACGCCTCACCACTTCTGCATTCCTGGATTCAGGGGCAGCGGGAAACTTCATGTGCCAAAGTTTTGCTCAACAAAACCACATTCCGTTAATTGAGTGCTCTTCTTCTCTCACAGTGGAAGCAATAGACGGCCGGCCGCTGGGCTCCGGACGTTTTAACGCCATCTCACAACAACTCACCGTGCAAACCGGACTGTTCCATACTGAATCCATCCAATTTCACATCCTTCCCACTTCCACTTCCTCCATCATCCTAGGTCTGCCCTGGCTGCGCACCCATAATCCTCAAATCTGCTGGAGAGAGGGTCAAATCACACACTGGAACGAACACTGTCAAACCAAATGCCTGTCTCACTCATCTCCCTTACCTGTCAGAGCGATCCAGGCCGCTGAACCCACTTCAGACCTCAACCTACCTATCGAGTACAGAGACCTGGCCATAGCCTTCAGCAAGGTGCATGCCTCTCAGCTACCTCCTCACCGTACTTATGACTGTGCCATTGATCTCGTTCTAGGAACCACTCCACCCAAAGGTCGCATATTACCTCTGTCACAACCTGAGTTGGAGGCCATGAGGAAATACATTGAAGAGGAGCTGGCTAAAGGTTTCATCCGTCCCTCTACCTCTCCTGCCTCAGCGGGCTTCTTCTTCGTGGGCAAGAAGGATGGCGGTCTCCATCCCTGCATCGATTACCGAGGACTCAACAACATCACTGTAAAGTTCAGATACCCGTTACCTCTAGTCCCAGCAGCATTAGAACAGCTACGTACCGCCAAGTATTTCATGCAGTATTTCACGCAGTGCCTATAATCTGATCTGTATTAGAGAAGGGGACGAATGGAAAACTGCCTTCTCAACAGCCACTGGACACTATGAATATCTTGTTATGCCCTTCGGGCTAGTCAATAGTCCTTCTGTCTTCCAGGCATTTATCAATGACGTCTTCAGAGACATGCTCAACAGATTCGTGATCGTCTACATCGACTTCATCCTGATCTACTCGGACTCCATGGAGGAACATGTACAACAGGTCAGAATGGTCCTCAAACACTTGATTCAGTATCAATTATATGCCAAAGCCGAGAAATGTGAATTTCATCAGACATCTACCTCATTCCTGGGTTACATAATCAGTCCTGACGGAGTAGCCATGGATGAAAAGAAAGTTTCCACCATCCTCAATTGGCCACAACCCACTACCCTCAAAGAGTTGCAGCGCTTCCTGGGTTTCTTGAACTTCTACCGGCGCTTCATCCGCAATTTCAGCACCATAGCCTGCCCTCTCACGAGCATGGTGAAGAAGGGACATAACTCCCTCAACTGGACCCCTTCCGCCATCCAAGCCTTCCAACAACTCAAGAACCATTTTACCTCAGCCCCCATCTTACATTATCCCGATCCTTCTCTCCCTTTCATAGTCGAGGTGGACGCATCCAGTACCGGTCTTGGTGCAGTACTCTCTCAAAGGTAAGGTAATCCACCTAAACTTTACCCATGTGCTTTCCATTCCAGAAAACTCACAGCAGCAGAGCGGAACTATGACGTCGGAGACCAAGAATTACTGGCCATGAAAGCAGCATTTGAGGAATGGCGTCATTGGTTGGAGGGGGCCACACATCCCTTTGTGGTATTAACGGATCACAAAAACCTTGAATACCTTCGGACAGCAAAGAGACTTAATCCCCGACAGGCCCACTGGTCATTGTTCTTCTCCCGCTTCCATTTCACTGTCACCTACCGACCAGGCTCCAAGAACGTTAAAGCTGATGCTCTCTCCCGTCAGTACGAAGGTGAGCTCACACCACAAAACCCTGAAACTGTCTTACCCGCTTCTCTTGTTGTCGCACCCATACAGTGGGATATCATGACCGAGCTGGAACACTTCCATGGCCACAGGTGTATAAAATCAAGCACCTAGGCATGTAGACTGCTTCTACAAACATTTGTGAACGAATGGGTCACTCTCAGGAGCTCAGTGAATTCAAGCGTGGTACCGTGATAGGTTGCCACCTGTGCAATAAGTCCATTCGTGAAATTTCCTCACTACTAAATATTCCACGGTCAACTGTTAGTGGTATCATAACAAAGAGGATGCAATTGGGAACAACAGTAACTCAGCCACAAAGTGGTAGGCCACGTAAAATCACAGAGCGGGGTCAGCGCATGCTGAGGCGCACAGTGCACAGAAGTCGCCAACTTTCTGCAGTCAATAGCTACAGACCCCCAAACTTCATGTGGCCTTCAGATTAGCTCAAGAACAGTGTGTAGAGAGCTTCATTGAATGGGTTTCCATGGCCGAGCAGCTGCATCCAAGCCTTACATCACCAATTGCAATGCAAAGAGTCGGATGCAGTGGTGTAAAGCACGCCGCCACTGGACTCTAGAGCAGTGGAGACGTGTTCTCTGGAGTGACGAATCACGCTTCTCTGTCTGGCAATCTGATGGACGAGTCTGGGTTTGGCGGTTGCCAGGAGAACGGTACTTGCCTGACTGCATTGTGCCAAGTGTAAAGTTTGGTGGAGGGGGCATTATGGTGTGGGGTTGTTTTTCAGGGGTTGGGCTTGGCCCTTTAGTTCCAGTGAAAGGAACTCTTAATGCTTCAGCATACCAAGACATTTTGGACAATTTCATGCTCCCAACTTTGTGGGAACAGTTTGGGGATGGCCCCTTCCTGTTCCAACATGACTGCGCACCAGTGCATAAAGCAAGGTCCATAAAGACATGGATGAGTGAGTTTGGTGTGGAGGAACTTGACTGGCCTGCACAGAGTCCTGACCTCACCCCGACTGAACACCTTTGGGATGAATTAGAGCGGAGACTGTGAGCCAGGCCTTCTCGCCAACATCACTGCCTGACCTCACAAATGCGCTTCTAGAAGAATGGTCAAAAATTCCCATATACACACTCCTAAACCTTGTGGAAAGCCTTCCCAGAAGAGTTGAGGCTGTTATAGCTGCAAAGGGTGGGCCAACTCCATATTAAACCCTACGGATTAAAAATTGGATGTCATTAAAGTTCATGTGCACGTAAAGGCAGGCGTCCCAAAACTTTTGGCAATATAGTATATGTTGGAAATTAACATTTATTAATATGTTCAATAAATGAACATTTATTAGTTTAATGAAGAAGAAGAATTAAACAATAAACATTTATTAAATTGCTTATTAATAAATGTTCACCTTTTGATTATTATTGTTGCCTCTAGTAATTATGTGTCTGATTTTTAATTTCCAATATTGGGTTCATTTTAAGCCAGCCATATAGTAATTTTTAAACAATAGTTGGGTTAAACAAAACTACCCGGCAGGTTGGTCAAACATTTAACCCAACTTGGGTTGGTTTTAACCCAGCATTTTTAGAGTGTAATGTATACAGCGCTTTCACATAGATGTTACTGCTTTAATGTTATTAAAGTTATTTACAGTCTTTCAAAGGTGTACTATTTCACAAGTCAACATCTTCATCAATTAGTCATTAGGTTGATCATTTACCCTGGAGAATGTGGTGAATCAGAACTTTAAAAAGTCTGAATATCTGATCATGAAAACATTGAGCAGAAAGTCAGAGAGAGAGAGAGAAAGAGTGAGGAGGTTAAACACGCCTCCCTCTATAAACTGTGGATGTAAGTGTTGACACTAGATTCATTTCGTCAGAGACTGGACACTGAAGCAGCAGCTCATCAGTAAAAAGCAAGATACTGTAGATAGAGGACATTCAGTCCAGACATTAACAATTAATTTAGGATTATTTATGATGTTTTGTCCGGAATCACGCTATAAAAGTGCAAAATGGACAATGTTCTGACAGGAACTTTGAAGCCAAGATGATGAAGGCTCTTTGGGCATTCAGGTATGAGGTTTCTTATATCAATACATTTAATATAACTATAGATATAATCACACTGATCATTTGGAGTAAGTAGCTTTCATAATTGCAAAGTTAAAAATGATCAAACAAGATTAGAAAGTATTTGTATACTATATGCTATATATGAATGTACTATGCTATAGGAAGTTATGAAAAATAGTTCAAATATTTCAAGTTCATTATGCACATTCCATCATTTACAACTGTTCACCACAGATTATGTTTGCTTATACTTGTTTGCAACTGCATACACTTAAATGTGCAATTTAATGTGTGAAGAGCATCAACAAATAATCAATAATTTAAGTGTCTTGTCAGTGTTCTTCAGTTATGATTATTTGTGTCTATGTGAGGATTTGTCTCATTTTGAACTGTTTAAATTGTGACTGGTTGCTGTTGCACTGTCTGCTTCCTTCATGTGATTCATGTAATAATTTAAACAGATGCATAACGTAAAGGTGCTGTAAACTAAGTGATTTCTTTTGGAAACCAATTATATGTTAGTGTACTTTTTGCAGATAAATATAAGTTTGTTGTTTATTTGTTGTAAATTTGTGACTGGCTGACTGGCATATTATTCCTTACACTTATACTGCACTTTAATATAGATGTCTCAAAGCTATAAGAAAAGCTACAAAACTCCTATTTTAATTCCACGGAGTCTGTCAGAATCTCGCTCCGTTCACTCAAATTATTTAAACATAAGCCCCGCCCCTTTCACCATAATTTAAACTCTCTTCTCTTCCCCTTCACTCGCTTCAGCATATTATTGGGATTATTCAAACAGAAGCCCCACCCCCTTTTCTACGCAATGCGAGCAATAGCCCGCCTCTTTCATGTGCTTCACCACCTAATTAACATAAAAGTCCCGCCTCCTCACTCCCTTCACCACTTCATTTAAATTATCGCTCCGCCTCCTTCACGCGCTTCATCCTTCCCTCCGACATCGTTCAGCGGCTTCAGCTAAGCGCGCTTAACCGTCCACGCGTTCCGCTGCTCACTGTATTAGACCGATATATGGCTCAAAACATTACCGTTATCTCTCATATCGGTGCTTTTGTTACTTTGTAAAAATTCCGCCCAAAAGGAAAAAACGGTTTACCTCAGATGCTCTCGATTTCTCCTATGTAAGTAGCTCTGGGTTTCATAAGCTAACGTGTATCTGTTAGCCTCTTGTGTATATTTGACTAAAGACAGGTGAAGTTGTTTATGAACTCTTGAATGCTTTCAGTCTGAATTAACGCGTTATGTTATGGAGTTATTAAGATAAATAATATATTACTTCAAAACCGGTAGCTGCTAGATGGCTAATTGACGGTTAGCAATAAATGAGCCTGTAATTTAAACCTTATCGCGAATATCTTCTGGGGAATAATCACAAATAAACACTAATGATATAATTAATAAACCACACATATTTCGCTAATAGCTAGACAGTCATTTGAGCGACGTTTTGTATTAAATCGGCGAAAAAGTCTTGTGGAATTGGCGCCTCATTCATTTCCGGATGTTTTATTTAGATATTTATTGTAGTCATGATTTATATTAATTGTATTGATTGATTTTATTGTCTTTGTGTTGATTGAACGTTAGCTAACCTTCTGACAAGGTTCTCTCAAAGTCATGAACAAACGTTCTTCCAGTAAGGTTAATAGAATAGTTATATTTTATAATAATATTTTATATTTTATAATCTTTCAAAGTTATCTGGTCTTTATTAATGTTCTCAAAACTTTAGCACAAAAGTTGGACGTCTGTTGTTTATATTTATGTTTGTGTATACTGTGTGTGTGTGTGTGTGTGTAATAAATATATATATATATATATATATATAATTTTGCATGCTTTTGTTTCTCCACAGCTTACAGCTTATAACTGAGTACTTGTTACACTCCTGTCATAATAAATATTACACGTTTTAATATTGTATTTTATTATTTTTACTTATTGTATACTTACTGTATATAATTATGTATAAATAAATAACATTTTCTACATATATGTACTATATAACCCTATTTTGACACTCCTCATTTTACAATTTCGTTTTTTCTTGCAGGTGTTCGTGAACTACGAGAACAGCTTAGGGGCTTCTGTCTACCGTGAGCAGTTTGATTTCAACGCGGAGCCCCCTTGGGATCCTAGCTGATAGCTGGAGAGGTCGCCCTCTGACCTGTCCCTGTAGGTTCACATTGCTGTAACTTCACTTATGGTGTGCTACCATATACTTACATACACTTCAAGTGCAACAGGAAGTTCTGATTTTGATCATACCGCCCACCTATAAATCAAAGGAGTTGCAATTCAGTCTTAGCTGTTTTTAGACCTGCTTTGGGAATAGATTGCCAAGGTCAATGGAAGTCAGTGACTCTTCTGACCTCCTGGGAGCTCTGATCAATGTCCACTGCAGGAGTCTTTCTGCTGTGACGTAAAACATGATATTGTGACATTGAATGTGTCATAGCTATTTTTACAGTTTAAATACCAGAGAATGAGCACCAACAGCACTTTAAAGGTTTAGTTTCACTTCAGAATTAAAATTTCCTGATAATTTACTCACCCCCATGTCATCCAAGATGTTCATGTCTTTCTTTCTTCAGTCGTAAAGAAATTAAGTTTTTTTTTTTTTTTTTTGAGAAAAACATTCCAGGATTTTTCTCGGGTTTTTAACGGGTTGAAGGTCCAAATGTCAGTTTCAGTGCAGCTTCAAAGGACTCTACACGATCCCAGACGAGGAATAAGGGTCTTATCTAGCAAAGTACTTCCACCTACATCACGTGACCTTTCCAACGTGATTACGTAATGTGTGGCGCATCGCAGAGCAGTGCAAGATGAGCATTTGTGGTTAAAATGTACATAATTTTTTAATTTTTTTTAGAAAATGACACATCTTTTTGCTAGATAAGACCCTTATTCCTCATCTGGGATCGTGTAAAGCAGTGGTTCCCAACCACGATCCTGGAGGCCCCCCAACACTGCACATTTTCCATGTCTCCTTAATCAAACACACCTGAATCAGGCCATCAGCTCATTAGCAAAGACTCCAAGACCAGAAATGGGTGTGTCAGACAAAGGAGACATGGAAAATGTGCAGTGTTGTTGGGAACTGCTGGTGTAGAGCCCTTTGAATCTGCACTGAAACTGCAACCCATTGAACCCCAGTGAAGTCCACTATATGGAGAAAAATCCTGGAATGTTTTCCTCAAAAACCTTAATTTCTTTTCACTGAAGAAAGAAAAACATAAACATCTTGGATTACATGGGGGTGAGTAAATTATCAGGACATTTTAATTCTGAAGTGAACTAATCCTTAAAGTCATTGTTCAACACACTGATACTCGATGTTCTTTGAAGACTTGATTTATTTTTTGTCTGTCTTGTTTTTGCAGTGGATATCGCTAGGACCCAAGAGCTCTGAGGGTTCTCATAAATAAGTGACCTGCTTTATGCCAGTCAGAACATCAGATTACGGATTAGTATGAAGGGAACTCTGGATGAACTCCAATATTCTGTTGAGCTGCTGGAAGGAAGCGCAGCTCTCAGAGATGTTATCGATAAACACATTCATGATCAAACACTAGTAAGTATACCAAAGGTATTCTGCTCTGTTGTTGTTTTATTTATTGTGCCTTTTTTTGTACCAAAGCGTGATGTATGTTGGTCTTCTTTAGGCAATGAAAAGTGCGTTTTTTGTTGCTGACCTTGGGGTGATTGTGCGGCAGCAAATTTGCTGGAGAACTAAAATGGACCAGATTCGGCCTTTCTACGCGGTCAAGAGCAACAGCAGCCCCGTGGTTGTTGAAATCCTGGCTGCTCTTGGAACTGGCTTTGTTTGTTCAAACAAGGTGAACATAAAGTATAAAAATTGTCTCATACCTCCTCACTTAGTGTCCTAAAATAAGTCTCTTTCTATATTTGTGTCTGTTTGAAAGCTATTTTTAAAATACCTTTTAAAACATATTATTACCTTCATCTGTTTTGGCTTCTGTGCTTGTCTCTCAGCATGAGCTGGACTTGGTGAAGGGCTTTGGCGTCCCATCTCAGGACATCATTCTCGGTGGCACTTGTAAACAGCTCTCCCATATTAAATACGCGGCCAAACACAACATCCCCCTCCTTGTTTGCGATAATGAGGCAGAGTTGAGGAAGATCGCACGCTGCCATCCCAAAGCAAAGTGAGTTGTACAGTCACATTGTGCTGACTAGGGTTGTCACTATGGGTGTAATGGTACACAAACATGACTGTTTGGTCATGTTGTGGTACGGGTTTGGTACAGCAATTGCTTATTTTTTCTTATTTTTTTATTAAACAGTGGTTTATTGAACTAATTGTGTCTATCTCTTTAAATAAATTCAGTTATAATTTACATTTTCTTAAGGATAAAAAAATCTCTCTCAGTTAAAGGATTATTTCACTTCAGAATTAAAATTTCCTGTTTATTTACTCACCCCCATGTCATCCAAGATGTTTATGCCTTTCTTTCTTCAGTTGAGAAGAAATTAAGGTTTTTGAGGAAAACATTCCAGGATTTTTCTCCGTATAGTTGTTTGTACTGGGGTACAATGGTTTGAAGGTCCAAATTGCAGCTTCAAAGGGCTCTACACGATCAGCACTTTATAAAATAATTACAAATTAATAATAAACCAAATAATAAGAATTCTTAACAAACTAAATATACCTTCAAAACATACAAGGGAAACAAAAAAACGTATTACAAGCAATTAACAAAAAAGGCTTTCCAGATAATGGCTGTGAGGGATTTTTCTCCTTTTCTCAGCATTATTGCTGTTTACATATTACTGATGATATCATAGACAGTGGCAAGTCTAATGGGCTGCATTCACAATAATGCACAGGGGTTTTTAGCACTAACCTTCATCTTGCGCTTTCTTTCTGGAATAGAGTGTTATTGCTGTTGACATCAGAGAGCTGCTGTGAGAGAGAGGAGATGGCCATACCGTTCGGCTCCACGCTGAAGGACTGCAGACATCTGCTGGAGTGTGCCAGAGAGCTCAGCCTGCACGTTACTGGAGTCAAGTGAGTCTGTCTTGAGTGTTGAGAGGATATTTACAGAGCACTTAAAGGGACATGATGGGAGGAAAAATGATGTCAATACTTTTACGTTCTCTCGCAACATGTTTGTGTTACCCATGAAACTTTGCGAATGAACGTAAAGTTTCTCAGGGGAATGTAAACGTTTTGCGGGGAACGCAAAACTTTTGCGAGATAACTCAAATGCATTTTAAAATATTAGTATTGTAATTGTGCTGCTGTTCTGGAAAATAAAACTTTTTTTTTTTTTATTAACTACTTTGTATTTTACAGTATTATTGCAATAGAAATATATATTTTTAATTTTTATAGTAATTGTTTTAGTAATTGTTTAAGGCCATTTCGCAATTTCAATCATCGTAATGTAACCAGCCTTCCCTCCCAAACCAACCACCCATTTTTTTTTTCTCTGATTTTTTTCATAATTCACGTGGGTCATACTTTTCAGTTCAGAAAATACAGAAATCTGTATAAATACGGAAAAATCACATCCCTAGGATATGATGTCATTGACAGGTGACACAATGACATGGGCTGTTTCACTAATTAAAAGTGCTGATTTCTCTGGATTTAAACATTGGACAAGTCAACAAAATATATAACATTGTTCTAGTGGTTTTTGGATATTTTAATAAAGAAATTTTACATATTGTGCCTTTAAATATGCCATATGTAGAATTTTAAACCTACTAGTAAGTGTATTTTTATGAAAGCAGTAATTGTAAAGCGACTATTGTAATGGGGTAATCAATATAATTACTAAGCACAGATGAGTGAATGTGTGTTCCTCTTACCAGTTCACATTTAGTCTGTGCTTTTGTTTTTATTTATTTTCATTTTTAGTGAATTTAACTTCTGCTTATTTTCATTTTTAGATTGTAATGTTGTTTTAATGTTAGAATGTAATGTGATTTTTAACCCTTTTTTAGCACAAAACATAGCAAAGCTTTCAGTATGAACAATGTTTGTAGGACAGCATTGGGCAGGGAAAAAAAAAACAAAAAAAAAATTATATATATATATATATATATATATATATATAATGGCCACAAAATACACCTTTTTTTTTTTTGCATGGCCCAGCCCTACTTGCATACCATGTGACCATTAACTGACAGCAGAGAACCGTGAACATGCAAATTATTTAAGTGTTAATTTAAATTCTCAAGTAGTATTTCAAGAAAATATTTTATGTCTCAGAGGTTTGCCTGACAAAAAAAATTGGGAACTCCTGCATTAGATATTAAAGCAAGTGTGTAAACAAATGAGGGTGTTTCTTAGAACTAACTTAATTTTTCACATGGACAGGCTCTAACGAGTCATGCAGGTTATGCCAAGGGCATTTATAAAGCAAGGAAATGAGGTAGGTTTTGATTTCATGCTGTTGGTTTCATGCTTTGCTCACAGATTCAACATTCCCAGTTGTTGTCAGGATGCACAAGCGTTCTCTCGTGCTGTGTCCGATGCCCGCTGTGTCTTTGATATGGGGGTGAGTCATCGCTCATGGAGTCATGGATCAGATTTTCATATGCAGGGCTCCAGACTAACATTTGAGAGTTCTACAGATGGTGGCACCTGATTTGGTAATGCTGGGGGGAGGGATATTTTTAATCATAAAGGTAATTTAATTACATCTTTATTTCTTGGAAATGCGCATTTGACAGTAAAGCACAGAGCTTGAGTTGAGATTCAGAAAGAATTTACTTTTATTAACAACAGTAACATGTAAAGTAAATGTATTATGAATAAATTAAAAAATAACATTTAAATTGGATAATATTTAGAGTTTTAAAGTGCTGGAAAAAGTGTGAAGCACTTTAAAGTGCTTGAATTTCCTCTCCAAAAGGTTGTACGAACCCTGAAATGAATAATGTAAAAACATTTGACTATTTCTGCCACAATACCATGGTTACAGTTAGCGTTACTACATTATATCCATGGTGAATGTTGGTGTTTTGTGGATTGTAAAGCCTTCTATAACTTGTTCGTTCATGGCACAATGTTTTTCCCTGGTTTCCACGTTAGCGCTGGTTGATCTGCGCTGAATTTAAATTACTCTCACTAGATCTCGCAGCGATGTTATTAATACTGTGGCGAATTAAAACATGGATCTCCCTGCGCTATGTAGTAATGTCGCGTGATCGAAATCGGCACGCCAGTAAACCTGTTCTAAGCTCGCTCTGTGCTGTCTAATATTGGTCTGAGCTGATAAACTGTCCATGCTGCACAGCTCAAATGAGAAACACGGTTTTGTTTCGTTTTCCGTTTGATGTTTCTCATATCAGAAACATCAAATGGAAAACGAAGCTCTTATCAGTTGGGTGACGTGGTGGTCACACCAGTGCGACCTCTAACAAAACTTAGTCGCACCGGCAAAAAAAAAGGTCGCAGTCTGGAGCCCTGATATGATTGTTCCATGATTTTCCCTACTGAATCAAGGGAATGATCTTTATTTATCCAAATGTCACTTTCTCTGCTGACTGCACAAGTATTTATTTTCCCCAAGGTAACGTGTTATAAATGAATTTGATCTTAGGCGGAGCTTGGCTTTGAGATGAATATTCTGGACATTGGAGGTGGCTTTGATGGAAGTGAAGCACAGTTAGACAAGGTAGTGTATTTTGCTGTACATTTGCAAGATTTTTTTGCATTTATAAATGTTTTTCCCCTGAGCTTCTAGTGTTGTTTTTGTGTGCAGGTTCACCAGACGCTTAAACCCATGCTGGACATGTATTTTCCTCTCTCGACTGGCTTGTCAATCATCGCCGAACCCGGAGCTTATTATGTGTCATCTGCTTTCACGCTGGCCGTGAATATAATTGCTAAGACAACAGTGGCTCGGGATTGCTGCGATCAACCACACAGTGAGTACTAGTCAATGTTCATATCAGATATTCATGATATATGGTGAATTTTATTTAGATGGGGATATATTGAGATAAATATTGGATCATCAGAAAGGTATGGAAATATATGGTAACCATTTATTTTATAAACATGTTAAATGTATACATAACTAACAATACTTGATTGTATAATTACACTGTAGCAATTACACCACAAAATAAAGTGTAACCATATCATATTTTAATGATTTTGAAAGTGGTCTCTTATGATCACTAAGGATGCATTCATTTGGTCAAAAATACAGCAGAATGATTTCTGAAGGATCATGTGACTGGAGTAATGAAACTGAAAATTCAGATTTTCATCAGGAATAAATTACATTTTAAAATATTTTCAAATAGAAAACAGTTATTTGGCCACCATCTAATGCCGTAATAATGTAACTTACTGTAGTCATAATGGACCCTTTCTCATAACCAAATACGGCATATTATTTATATAAAATAAAATATTTATTGAAGAGTAATATTTAAACAAACAATAATATCCATTTTAAAAGTATAAGAAGTTTGTACAATAAGAAATAAACACAAACAAACATTTCAGTCAAAACTACAAAAGGCAGTGCTCTAGTTAATACAGGATTTAAGTTAAATAAAAATATAAAGTTATGAAACTTAATGTAGCCAAATCGATTTGCTCTGGAACAAGTAATAGATTAATAAGACCAAAGTTTGCCCATTTGATAAATCTGAAATGAATTATACCTCATGTTTAAACGCTATCTATATAAGAGCTAGAGGCAAATTCCCGAAGGACTGGCCGAGATGAAGCTGTTCTCTGCGGGTCCATGAGCGCTGAATGGCCGCTGACGGGCTGGAGCTCACATCTCCGAAAACATCAAAACAAATCGTCTGTTTCCAAATAGGCACTATGTTTATATATAAATCGCATATTTGAGGTTTAAACAACTACATTCTTGCCTAAAAACTCTTAAAACTACATTTCATGACACAATAACAGTAGTATTTATAAAATTGTAGTGGGTTTGCTCCTCCACCATTGACGCTCGCTGTGAGAAATGCTGCCAGTATATAGATCTGGCAAAAACAAGTGGAATGATACAAATTGTGAAATGGTTAGTAGAATATCACATTGCTGGAAAAGGCTCTTAGCCAATCAGAGAACCAGAACTTACTGTTGTAAAAATATATTGCAATATCACTCTTACGATAAATATTAAATATGTCTAATATGTGATACGTTGATCGTCGGGTATTTATTAAACTCATGTTTGTGTTTTTCAGAAGTACTGTCAGCAAACGATGAGCCAGAGTTTCTCTACTACATGAATGATGGTGTTTATGGGTCGTTTGCCAATAAGCTGCTGTGTGAAGATTCAGTATTAACGCCTTTGGCGCACAAGGTAAATATTTTTCAGTTTCTCCTAAAGAATCTGACATTAACCCAATGCATTAACATATACAGATCGTTATTTTTTTTGTACAATTTTTTTTAATATAATAATCTCCTTCGTCATTGACCCAATGACAAGTGATATTAATGAAGCTGACACATTCTCAGTGGTCATGTGTAATGTGCTGTTTTCTCAGGAGCTGAGCACAGAAGAGCCACTGTTCTCCAGCAGTCTGTGGGGTCCGTCTGCTGATGATCTGGATCAGGTGGTTGAGCGTTGTCTGCTGCCGGAGCTCAGTGTAGGAGACTGGCTGCTTTTCAGCAACGCAGGAGCCAACGGACTGGGGTCTGAACACAAACCGCCCGTCTTCTACAGCATCACTGAATGCGACTGGTATGGAGTTAATGTTTGTGTCTTGGTGCCACTGTAAGTGGAATTTCAATGCTTTTGCATTTGTTTGATTTTTAATCAAGTTGTTTTTCTTCTCTGCAGGCAAGAGATTCATAATTGTGGTGTCAATTTGGACACAAGTATGAAGAACTTCTCTCTGGGACCTTGTTGCCTGCAACCAAGCATGTCTGAGGCATCCATTTCTACCCCAGCTTAACATAAAGCCACTTATTAATGTCATTGTTTTCTAAAGATTGACTTTAAGCGCTTAAGAACCTGAAATCTTCTCCGAAGCTTCAGATGCTTCTAGGAAGTTTGTCTAGGGCCAGAGCTGAAGAAGTGTTATTGACCAGAACAACTTCATAGCCATTGGAACTGATGGATATACAGCAGATAGTTGCGATTAGCTTTAACAAATGGGCCAGTTGGTGTTTACAGATATACTTAATTAATATTTAAGTCTGTTTTATAAATATATACACATTACATATATTTCCTCTAAGTGACTCGATCATGTACCCAACAGGGGGAAATTATTTATTAAACCTCAAGTCTAGTTTCATGACATCATAAGATGCTTTTCAAGAAATGTGCACTTGTTTTTATTTGTTTTAATAATATGTTTTAAACTGGATAATTGTGATATTCGTCCTATTTGAACTGTTGCAGGAATAGTCCAGCAGAGCAACGTGTTGTTTTTGTGGACAAAATACAATGGAAACTTTGTAAACTGTTGTAATCTCTCGCCCAGAACGCACCTTACGCAAGTATGCAAATGCAAGCGTCTGGTACGGTTGTACATATGTATGTGTTGCATTGCTGTGACAAGCAAGTTATTGAGTTTTAATGAAAGAAGACGTGTGTGGTGCAGTAAGGAATTCATAGTGTTATGAATTGTAGATGCATTTTGCAATGCAATGTTGCACAAAATTGAGATTGCATGGCTAGAGGCGTCTTTCAGGCCTGAGTTGGTGCTTTTCTAATCAATAGTCTATGAGCAGCTCAGATATCAAGCATTATCTCGGCATTACGTGTTTTCTGTCCAGGACGTCTCTGCTTTTGTGCAAGTGTGTCTCAGAATGTGTGGAAGATGGTTTGAGCAAGTGGTGCTGGTTGAAGTGAGAGGAAGCTGTTGTGTTGCTCTTTACTTGCAAGATCCAAGCAAGTGCTGTGGTTTCTTACCCTGTTTTGTCAACAGATGAAAAGGAATTTGATATGTGAAATGTGTTTGTTTAGTGTTTGATGTCAGAGCATAAACTATAGACTGTTTGCCGTTTACAGCATTTACCGTGTACAGATTTGCTGTCAATAAAATGGCATTAAGTGGCCTTGTGAATTCATTTACTTTGCCTTTACTGTAAAAGTTCACTTTTAAACTTGAGCAAATAGATAGAAACTACCAAATCTGAAATCAATATTTTCGTCATACTACTGGAAATGGGTGGGAAAACAATGTTTAAAAATGTATTCATTTATTTCTGTATGCAAAAAATAATTAAACTTCATGGCAGTCCATTTAAATAAGAGCAATAACACTTTATTGTAAAGTCCTGTTAATGCATTAACTAAAACCACTTATTAACTAAGCCTGGAAATCACTTATTAACTAACATTAATAAATTCTCTAGAAGTATGTTAACTAATGTAGTTAAATGTAACCTTACTGTAAAATGTTACTAAACAAAATATTCTTGTAATATAGTAAAATATAGATGAGTTGTGTCTCTTGCTGCTATATGTGACCCTGGACCACAAAACCGGTCATAAGGGTCTTTTTTTTTTTTTTTTTTTTTTTTTTTTAATTGAGATTTATACATCATCTGAAAGCTGAATAAATAAGCTTTCCATTGATGTATGGTTTGTTAGGACAATATTTGAAAATCTGGAATCTGAGGGTGCAAAAAAATCTAAATATTGAGAAAATCGCCTTTAAAGTTGTCCAAATGAAGTTCTTAGCAATGCATATCCACTTACAAAAATAAATTTTTTTAATATATATTTATGGTAGGAAATTTACAAAATATCTTCATGGAACATGATCTTTACTTAATATCCTAATGATTTTTGGCATAAAAGAAAAATCAATAATTTTGACCCATACAATGTATTGTTGGCTATTGCTACAAATATACCTGTGCGACTTATGACTGGTTTTGTGGTCCAGGGTCACACATTTCTAGTAATCAAAACTTTCAAATTTTGAAAACAGGCATGTGATTAAACTTTGCAAAAGTTAAGACAAATGTCTAGTGGTTTTTAAATGTTTTTAAAGAATATTAGAATGATTTCTGAAGGATCATGTGACACTGAAGACTGGAGTAATGATGCTAAAAATTCAGCTTTGATCACAGGAATAAATTGCATTTAAAAAAAAAGAAAAAAAAAGTTCTTTTAAATGGTAATATTTCATAATATTACTGATTTTTGAAAAAAAATAAATGCAGCCTTGGTGACCAGAAGAGACATTAAAAAAAAAAATCATAATTATTCCAACTTTTGAATGGTAGTGTGTGTGTGTGAGATATAAACAATTTAAAATATAGTACAGATGGATACATAAGGACGTATCCTTGTTTCAGTCTGTCAGCTCTCAGTCTTGGGAGCCAAAGGCTGCAGGTTGCGACTGAAAGTGGTGATGTTGTTCAGATGGCAAACCTCCTCCTGCCACACTGGTGTTCTCTTGGCTGTTAGATGGCGGCGTGCGTGTTTTGCCAAGTGGTCGCTACGCACAAATCGACTGTGGCAAACGGGGCAAGCAAAACGCTTCTCTCCCGTGTGTGTGCGGCGATGACGTGACAGTTCATCAGATCTGGCAAAGCGCTTTAAGCAGCCGTCCCAGCAGCACCTGAACGGCTTCTCACCTGGTTGGAGAAGAAGAAATATATGGTAAACCCAACTTTGAGTTTGTTACTTTATGTCCAATGTAAAATCTGCTTCCTGCAGAACCAGCTGAGAAGCACTGATCTAAATCATGAAAACTATATATATTTAATTAGACACTACTGTAAAGTGAATTTAAGCAGGTGCTGGAGAAACATCGTTCTCTCTACCTGTGTGTGTCCTCAGGTGTGCTTTCAGGTGGGAGCTTTTGAAGTATGTTTTCCCACAGTGCGGGTGAGTGCAGACATGGTTGCGAGTCCGCGATGGAGCGGCTTCAGACACAGGTCTGTTTGTGGATGAGTTGTGGACGGGAGCAGGAGCGATGGCCGTAAACTTCAAACCACATGAAGGTGTTTGTTTAGGGGGCAGAATTACCACGACTGAACCTTTGGCCATCACACCGGCCACAAAAACAACAGACGCTTGACAAACGTTTGTCGAACCAGCAAAGGATTGAGTGAGTGGAAGCGTCTGGAAAACTGATGGCATGCTTCCAGAAGAAGAATCGGACACCATTGCAGCAGGGGCTGATGGGGGATCAGATCTGAGAGGCTGAAGGTTTATTGCTGAGTCACTGGCGCTCTGACTCAGTGCATCTGATGTGTGGCGGATCACACTGATGGCTTGAGATCTGGTGACCCCTGACCCCTGGTGTTGGTCACAGTCGGGACTGTACGGTGGAGTTATGCACGACACTGCCTGAAATAAAACAAAGACCAATTCATGAATGTTTCTTGGTATTACTTTACTAATGAAATTGATTCAGGCAGATTACATTGCACTCTAAAAAAAATAAGAGTTCTTCATTGGCATTGAAGGTTTCATGAAGAACCTTTAACATTAATGGAACCTTTCTATTGCACAAAAAGGTTCTTTATGGAACCCAAAATGGTTCTCTCTGTAAAAACCCCCTTTTGGAACCTTTATTTTTAAGAATGTATATTGACAGGTTGCTTTTTCATTCAGTATGTAGTTTAAACTTATGAGTGAATCTCACAAAAACACTTTCAGGTCATATTGTACCATTCTTTTTATATTTTCCATTATTTGAGCCATTAAGCTCAACTTATTGTAATCTATTAGATGTTTTACTTTTTTTTACCTTTTTAATCTGTTGTTTAAACTGTGATTAAATTATAAATAGAAAGTGATCAAAGAACGCTTCCTTTGCAATCGCTGGAGCTGTCAATCAAACAGCGCAAGTTTATCAGTGACCGAGTTCTGGACTCGTGCCAAAACTCCCGTAATAATTAACAAATCTCTTATTTACATTGTGTTTGCACTGTTAGTCATGAAGAAAGCATTCGTTAGTGTGCAGAAATCCAGTTGCAATAATGAGATCACTGCTTTCATGCGCTCAACATCTGAATCACGCTGCTAGATGTGACAAAAGTATAAAGAACTGAGATTCTAATTTATTTGCATGACTTCACAAAGTAGAACTACTAAATGTAATACTTTATTACATTATTGTGCAATATTCTTAGATTCTTTCTATAATAATATAGTTTTATTTTTATCTTTTCTTAAGATCAAGGTAGTTTAAAAAAAAAAAAAAAAAAAAAAAAACGCAATACAAAAATATACATATAAATACATCACAGTTTAACTTTTTTGAGAATAGGCTCATTTTCCAACTCCCCTAGAGTTAAACAGTTGAGTTTTACCTTTTTGGAATCCATTCAGCTGATCTCCGGGTCTGGCGGTACCACTTTTAGCATAGCTTAGCATAGTTCATTGAATCTGATTAGACCGTTAGCATCTCGCACAAAAATGACCAAAGAGTTTCGATATTTTTCCTATTTAAAACTTGACTCTTCTGTAGTTACATCATGTACTAAATGAAAACGAAAAATGAAAAGTTGAGATTTTCTAGGTCAATATGGCTAGGAACTATACTCTCATTCCGGCGTAATAATCAAGGAACTTTGCTGCCGTACCATGGCTGCAGCAGGCGCAATGATATTACCCAGTGCCTGTGACCCCCTGCTTGCACGGGGAACGTGCCTTGCAACCATGGAGACATTTGTGAGAGACGCTGCGTAATATCTTGCGCTTGCTACAGCCATGGTACGACAGCAAAGTTCCTTGATTATTACGCCAGAATGAGAGTATAGTTCCTAGCCATATCGGCCTAGAAAATCACATCTTTTCATTTTCCGTCAGTCTTAGTACACAATGTAACTACGGAAGAGTCAAGTTTTAAATAGGAAAAATATCGAAACTCGTTGGTCATTTTTGAGTGAGATGCTAACGGTCTAATCGGATTTAATGAACTATGCTAAGCTGTGCTAAAAGTGGTACCGCCAGACCTTGAGATCGGCTGAATGGATTCCAAAACGGTAAAACTCAACTGTTTAGGCTCATTTTCCAACTCCCCTAGAGTTATTTTCAAAAAAAGTGGAGTGTTCCTTTAAATATCAGTACAGTAATGTGTTGGAGATTTGCATATTTTTGTATTGTAGTATTGAGAATTTGTCAGGGGTAAATATGCATTATTTTTATTAAAATACTATTTTTGTGTGATATTGGGCTGAAATTTGACCTGGATCTGTCGGTGAGAT